>NC_068429.1:13474378-13649378 GCF_023373465.1 Oncorhynchus keta
AGTCTGGTCCTCCAGAACACAAGGGGGTGCTATATGATTACTTACTGTGTTTCTGTTACAGAGCAGCTTTGATACACCAGTTTTAAGTTGACACACACTCCCTGTCCTCCCTTTTAAAAGATAATGATTTGTATAGAAGTATGGTGGAGACAGTCTAACCAAGTGTTTCTCAAACCTGGTTCATTTTGCCCTAGCACTACACAGCTGATTCAAATGATCAACTCATCATGTTTGATGATTTGAATCAGGTGTGTTAATGCTAAGGCAATAACTAAAATGTGCCACCCTTTGGGTCCCCGGGACCTGGATTGAGAAACACTGCTCTAGCCCATGCTCAAACTAACCCAATGCTTTTGGATGTGTTGGGAAGAATGCGCACTTCAGGAGAAAGAGTAGATCATTGGGACGCAGGGAAACACTTAAGGCTATAGATGGGTTAGCTGACAACGTCACAAACAATGTGCACGCTGTTATGATTCTGGATGGCCAGATAGCAACAATGACAAGAAGCTGCCATGTAGGGAATCGTAGGTGGCTCGTTTCATCTGGTTCTTTAAACCAGGTCTTGTTTTGACTGATTTCATGTCAATGCTATTATGGCAAAAAATGACGACTAACCAACAACAGTAACAATCTATTTTAGAGACAACAAATGCTCTCTGTACAAATGTATATGTTTTCAATAAACATTGGAGACTAAATATAGTTTACATGTTGTCAACAATCTGTGGCTGAGAAATGGGGACCGAAATGGGCCTTGCAGCTCTGAGGACACTAGAAACCTAGACCGTAGACTAGAGATATCCCAACTCTGCACATCAGCAAGAACAAACCACAGCATGGCCCCACAAAGAGATGGTGAAGAACTCTTTCTTGTGACTCTGCCAGGCCTCACCCTGCTCATCCCCTATCTGCTCACCAACAAGAAGAAGTGGAATGACTGCAAGATCCGCGTCTTCATCGGAGGCAAGATCAACAGGATTGACCACGACCGCAGAGCGTGAGTTGAAAGTCCTAGTTGCTGTAGATCTATTCTACCTATGCCAATGTGTTGAAAGTACTTGAAATAACTGAATGCTGCATTTAACTTCATGGCTAGATTGCTGACATAGGCTAACGCGGAAATACAATGACAAGAAAACACACAAATAACCTTTAGGTTAAATTCTGAGGAAAACCAGTTAAATAAAGGTTACAAAACATATTTAACACACCTAATGCTACATGCATAATGGGAGAAATTTAATTATTCATTTTTCTTTTATGGCCTAGATTTAAGTCTGCTGAAACTAAAACTGCTGAATTATATCCGTGTGTTAATGGTGCCAGGGATCGCCTTCCAAAAACACTGCCTGGCATGGGCACAGCCCTATGGGATTAAACACATGTTGTTGCATCATCACATTAAATCTGCATGTGTTTTTATATAAACTCTTTATCGTCTGTGGCATTCGCTTCACATAAGCAGTTAGGGCCTCTGTCTCTTTCTCCTTGTCTCTCTGTCTGTGTTCTGCGTATTACAAACCCACATGGCAGTAGTATTATTGTCCAAAATGTCCCTCGCTGTTATTGTCGCCACACAGCTGCCTCCCTTTTGTTGGCAACCCAAGCCTTTTATCTTAGCATGTGCATGTGCCACAACTCATTTATCTACTGTGTTTAGTACTTGAAAACCAGGACCAGGACCAGGCATTTGATAAAACCAGGACCAGGCATTTGATAAAACCAGGACCAGGCATTTGATAAAACCAGGACCAGGCATTTGATAAAACCAGGACCAGGCATTTGATAAAACCAGGACCAGACATTTGATAAAACCAGGACCAGGCATTTGATAAAATCAGGACCAGGCATTTGATAAAACCAGGACCAGACATTTGATAAAACCAGGACCAGGCATTTGATAAAACCAGGACCAGGCATTTGATAAAACCAGGACCAGGCATTTGATAAAACCAGGACCAGACATTTGATAAAACCAGGACCAGGCATTTGATAAAACCAGGACCAGGCATTTGATAAAACCAGGACCAGGCATTTGATAAAACCAGGACCAGGCATTTGATAAAACCAGGACCAGGCATTTGATAAAACCAGGACCAGGCATTTGATAAAACCAGGACCAGGCATTTGATAAAACCAGGACCAGGCATTTGATAAAACCAGGACCAGGCATTTGATAAAACCAGGACCAGGCATTTGATAAAACCAGGACCAGGCATTTGATAAAACCAGGACCAGGCATTTGATAAAACCAGGACCAGGCATTTGATAAAACCAGGACCAGGCATTTGATAAAACCAGGACCAGGCATTTGATAAAACCAGGACCAGGCATTTGATAAAACCAGGACCAGGCATTTGATAAAACCAGGACCAGGCATTTGATAAAACCAGGACCAGGCATTTGATAAAACCAGGACCAGGCATTTGATAAAACCAGGACCAGGCATTTGATAAAACCAGGACCAGACATTTGATAAAACCAGGACCAGGCATTTGATAAAACCAGGACCAGGCATTTGATAAAACCAGGACCAGACATTTGATAAAACCAGGACCAGGCATTTCCTTGCTGATTTGAACATAGTTTCACTACTGGCTAGCCATCTTTCTTGAACTTAATTTGTTCAATACTTGGACCTCTTTATTGCAATAATATTCCATCCAAACTCTCCATGTCATTGAGGATTCCAGTATCCTTTGATATGAAAGTCCTTTGACAAAAAAAGAAGAGAAGTTGCAGTTCACACGCAGACATTCCATGTTTGTAGTCGCCGTGTGCCGACGATGAAGATGTTTTGAGGAGACGTTATCCCTATCTTTTGAAGAAAAAAGCCGAGGGAAATGACTGTCATAAAGAGAGAGCCTCTCAACAGCCACAGCGGCTTTTCCCCCTACAAAATATAAACTACAGCTTGCACCTGTTTGCTGTGATACTTCCAAATGGCTTCTTCTTGCTCTCGGTGGCTTGTGTTTGCAATCTCTCTAAAGCTTCTGGATGTAAGTGGCTTTTCAGTGTTTGATCAGGCATTTGTTCCTCCTCAGGATGGCCACACTTCTCAGCAAGTTCAGGATCGACTTCTCCGACATCAATGTACTGGGAGACATCAACACCAAGCCCAAAAAAGAGAAGTATGTTGTTTTTCTCTTATGATTGAATCTCCCTTTTGACAGATCTCAGATTGTGGCCACTGTTTCTTTTTTAAATATCTATTTTAATTTGACACATTTGTTCTTATTTGAAATGTCATTGCAAAATGTATGTAAAAAGAAAGTGAAGTAACTAAGTAGACTGTGTTCTTAGAGCTGGGAGTCAACAAGTCTACAAGCACTTAAATACTTACAGGAAACCTTTTATTGACATTCACAAATATGAATAATAGGATAATTCCCTTTTGGACACTCAAGTGGAGTATTGCAAATGTAAACTGCAAGCTGCAATGTTTTCCACAAGTTGAAAACAGATTATTGTGCATAGTAATATACAGTAGCGGTAATTTGAATGAAAACATATTTTGAATGAAACGTATTACTGCGCTGTGTGTACAGTACCAGTCAAAAGTTTGGACACATCTACTCATTCAAGGTTTTTTTTTTTTTTTTGCTATTTTCTACATTGTAGAATAATAGTGAAAACACAAACTATGAAATAACACATAGTAACCAAAAAAGTGTTAAACATATCAAAATATATTTTATATTCTTCGAAGTAGCCCCCCGTTGCCTTGATAACAACTTTGGAATGCATTTCAGTTAACAGGTGTGCCTTGTTAAAAGTTAATTTGTGGAATTTCTTTCCTTCCTTAATGCGTTTGAGCCAAAGGTTGGAATACAGAAGATAGCCCTATTTGGTAAAAGACCAAGTCCATATTATGGCAAGAACAGCTCAAATAGGCAAAGAGAAATGACAGTCCATCATTACTTTAAGACATGAAGGTCAGTCAATCCAGAACATGTGGAGTCACAAAAAGCATCAAGCGCTATGATGAAACTGGCTCTCATGAGGACCGCCACAGGAAAAGATTGAGTTACCTCTGCTGCAGAGGATGAGTTCATTAGAGTTACCAGCCTCACAAATGACAGCCCAAATAAATGTTTCACAGAGTTCAAGTAACAGACACATTTCAACATCTGTTCAGAGGAGAGTGTGTGAATCAGGCCTTCATGGTTGAGTTGATGGCCAAAAAAACACCAATAAGAAGACTTGCTTGGACCGGTGGAAATATATCCTTTCTGTCTGATGAGTCCAAATTTGAGATTTTGGGTTCCAACCGCTGTGTCTTTGTGAGACGCAGAGTAACTGAACGTATGATATTCGCATGTGTAGTTCCAACTATGAAGCATGGAGGAGGGGGTCTGATTGTGTGGGGGTGCTTTTGCTGTGATTTATTTCGAATTCAAGGCACACGTAACCAGCATCGCTACCACAGCATTCTGCAGCGATACGCCGTCCCATCTGGTTTGCCCTTAGTGGGACTGTCATATATTTTTCAACAGGACAATGACCCAACACACCTCCAGGCTGTGTAAGGGCTATTTGACCATGAAGGAAAGTGACGGAGCTGCATGAGATTACCTGGCCTCCACAATCACCTGACCTCAACCCAATTGAGATGGTTTGGGATGATTTGGACTGCAGAATGAAGGAAAAGCAGCCAACAAGTGCTCAGCATATGTGGGAACTCCTCCAAGACTGTTGGAAAAGCATTCCAAGTGAAGCTGGTTGAGAGAATGACAAGTGTGCGCAAAGCTTTCATCAAGGCAAGGGGTGGCTACTTTAAAGAATCTCAAATATAAAATATATTTTGATTTAACACTTTTTTGATTCCATGTATTATTTCATAGTTTTGATGTCTTCAATATTATTATACAATGGAGAAACTAGTACAAATAAAGAGAAATTATTGAATGAGTAGGTGTGTCTAAACTTTTGACTGTGTGTGTTGTGGTTTAACAACCTTTGATCCCCTGTGGTGTTTAAGTGTGACTGCCTTTGAGGAGATGATTGAGCCGTACCGGCTGAAGGAGGACGACATGGAGCAGGATACAGCAGAGGCACTGAAGGCCAGCGAGCCCTGGAGGATCACAGACAATGAGCTGGAGCTCTACAGGGCCAAGGTGAGTCTAACCATCATATCACTTATTCCAATCCAGTCCTTTCAGATCTGTGAACATGGAGTGGTAGGGGCTAACTGTAGGATGCTAGGAGACGAAATGGAACCAAGCCGATGATGAGTTTTGTATTGTGCCCAATGTATTTTACGAGCTATATGGGAAGGAATGTGCTCTGGTATATGCCTATTTTACAGCCAAGTGTGGCTGCAGTCTGAGATGATAATCTCGTAACCCAATGCCTGTGTTTACAATTTAACCTGTATTTGTGTTTGATTGTTCTCAGACTAATCGTCAGATCAGACTGAACGAACTGCTGAAGGAGCACTCGAGCACAGCCAACCTCATTGTCATGTAAGCGCATTTATTCATGTGTGTTGCAACTTGCCTGTGTGCGGCATTATGGCTTTGACCTCTGGCAACCACCGGCAGTGTGAAGATGTGGAGGAGGCCACGTGTCTGTCAATAATGGGCGCGAAGTGGATCAGCTGGCTGTCCTGTAAACTGAGACGCCAGCAGCCCTCCCATTCTCCTTCTGTCACCCACCCCCAGGTCTCACCTTCTCTCATCTGGCCTCTCCTTACCTCCATTTTTCCCACTTCTCTGCCACTTAACTTTCACCTTTGATCTCTGTTGCTCACACACCTTTCTTTCTCAATCCACTCTTCATCCTCTTCTCTCTGCTATATTTACCCTCCATTTTCCTCTCATCCTCATTTCATTCTCCCACTGCTTCCTCACTAATCCTTCCCTCTCCTATGGACACAGACCATAGTCCACACAGATACACAGACCATAGTCCACACAGACCATAGTCCACACAGATACACAGACCATAGTCCACACAGATACACAGACCATAGTCCACACAGATACACAGACCATAGTCCACACAGACCATAGTCCACACAGATACACAGACCATAGTCCACACAGATACACAGACCATAGTCCACACAGATACACAGACCATAGTCCACACACACGCAGATACACAGACCATAGTCCACGCAGATACACAGACCATAGTCCACGCAGATACACAGACCATAGTCCACACACGCAGATACACAGACCATAGTCCACACACGCAGATACACAGACCATAGTCCACACACGCAGATACACAGACCATAGTCCACACACGCAGATACACAGACCATAGTCCACACACGCAGATACACAGACCATAGTCCACACACGCAGATACACAGACCATAGTCCACACACGCAGATACACAGACCATAGTCCACACACGCAGATACACAGACCATAGTCCACACACGCAGATACACAGACCATAGTCCACACACGCAGATACACAGACCATAGTCCACACGCAGATACACAGACCATAGTCCACACACGCAGATACACAGACCATAGTCCACACACGCAGATACACAGACCATAGTCCACACACGCAGATACACAGACCATAGTCACGCAGATACACCACGCAGATACACAGACCATAGTCCACACACGCAGATACACAGACCATAGTCCACACACGCAGATACACAGACCATAGTCCACACACGCAGATACACAGACCATAGTCCACACACGCAGATACACAGACCATAGTCCACACACGCAGATACACAGACCATAGTCCACACACGCAGATACACAGACCATAGTCCACACACGCAGATACACAGACCATAGTCCACACACGCAGATACACAGACCATAGTCCACACACGCAGATACACAGACCATAGTCCACACACGCAGATACACAGACCATAGTCCACACACGCAGATACACAGACCATAGTCCACACACACGCAGATACACAGACCATAGTCCACACACACGCAGATACACAGACCATAGTCCACACACACACGCAGATACACAGACCATAGTCCACGCAGATACACAGACCATAGTCCACACACACACGCAGATACACAGACCATAGTCCACACACACGCAGATACACAGACCATAGTCCACACACACACGCAGATACAGACCATAGTCCACACACACACGCAGATACACAGACCATAGTCCACGCAGATACACAGACCATAGTCCACACACACACGCAGATACACAGACCATAGTCCACGCAGATACACAGACCATAGTCCACACACACACGCAGATACAGACCATAGTCACACACACACGCAGATACAGACCATAGTCCACACACACACGCAGATACAGACCATAGTCCACACACACACGCAGATACACAGACCATAGTCCACACACGCAGATACACAGACCATAGTCCACACACGCAGATACACAGACCATAGTCCACACACACAGAGATACACAGACCATAGTCCACACAGACCATAGTCCACACAGATACACAGACCATAGTCCACACAGACCATAGTCCACACAGATACACAGACCATAGTCCACACAGATACACAGACCATAGTCCACACAGATACACAGACCATAGTCCACACAGATACACAGACCATAGTCCACACAGATACACAGACCATAGTCCACACAGATACACAGACCATAGTCCACACAGATACACAGACCATAGTCCACACAGATACACAGACCATAGTCCACACACACGCAGATACACAGACCATAGTCCACACACACGCAGATACACAGACCATAGTCCACGCAGATACACAGACCATAGTCCACACACACACGCAGATACACAGACCATAGTCCACGCAGATACACAGACCATAGTCCACACACACACGCAGATACAGACCATAGTCCACACACACACGCAGATACAGACCATAGTCCACACACGCAGATACACAGACCATAGTCCACACACGCAGATACACAGACCATAGTCCACACACGCAGATACACAGACCATAGTCCACACACGCAGATACACAGACCATAGTCCACACACACAGAGATACACAGACCATAGTCCACACAGACCATAGTCCACACAGACCATAGTCCACACAGATACACAGACCATAGTCCACACAGATACACAGACCATAGTCCACACAGATACACAGACCATAGTCCACACAGATACACAGACCATAGTCCACACAGATACACAGACCATAGTCCACACACACGCAGATACACAGACCATAGTCCACACACACGCAGATACACAGACCATAGTCCACACACACACGCAGATACACAGACCATAGTCCACACACACACGCAGATACACAGACCATAGTCCACACACACACGCAGATACACAGACCATAGTCCACACACACACGCAGATACACAGACCATAGTCCACACACACACGCAGATACACAGACCATAGTCCACACACACCAGATACACAGACCATAGTCCACACAGACCATAGTCCACACAGACCATAGTCCACACAGACCATAGTCCACACAGACCATAGTCCACACAGACCATAGTCTACACAGACCATAGTCCACACAGACCATAGTCCACACAGATACACAGACCATAGTCCACACAGACCATAGTCCACACAGATACACAGACCATATTCCACACAGATACACAGACCATAGTCCACACACACGCAGATACACAGACCATAGTCCACACAGATACACAGACCATAGTCCACACACACGCAGATACACAGACCATAGTCCACGCAGATACACAGACCATAGTCCACACACGCAGATACACAGACCATAGTCCACACACGCAGATACACAGACCATAGTCCACACACGCAGATACACAGACCATAGTCCACACACGCAGATACACAGACCATAGTACACACACACGGAGATACACAGACCATAGTCCACACAGACCATAGTCCACACAGACCATAGTCCACACAGACCATAGTCTACACAGACCATAGTCTACACAGACCATAGTCCACACAGATACACAGACCATAGTCCACACAGACCATATTCCACACAGATACACAGACCATATTCCACACAGATACACAGACCATAGTCCACACAGACCATAGTCCACACAGACCATAGTCCACACAGACCATAGTCCACACAGACCATAGTCCACACAGACCATAGTCTACACAGACCATAGTCTACACAGACCATAGTCCACACAGATACACAGACCATAGTCCACACAGACCATAGTCCACACAGATACACAGACCATTTACACACATTTACATTTAAGTCATTTAGCAGACGCTCTTATCCAGAGCGACTTACAAATTGGTGCAAACACCTATGACAACCAGTGGAACAGCCACTTGCATCTAAATCTTGTTGGGGGGGGGGAGAAGGGGGGGGTGAGAAGGATTACTTACCCTTACTTACCCTATCCTAGGTAGACCATAGTCCACACACACAGATACACAGACCATAGTACACACAGATACACAGACCATAGTCCACACACACACAGACCATAGTCTACACACACGACAGTCCGCGCGTGCACAGACGACAGCCCACACACTCTTTCAGTGGGGCTGTGGGTTAATTGCCTTTGCATTCTCTCTCCACAACTGGCTTGGCTTTGCTTCAGTCCCTGCTATCCTTTTCACAACACCACTGATACTGTACTGATACCACTATAATGAAGGAGCCCATTGTCCTCAGTGTCAGTGGAACTCCATTTTGTGTCTCATTAATGGATGTTTGGAATAGGATGTGTCAATGCTGTCTGTTGGTCATAATGCACTTTATTGAAGTAGGCGTGTGGGATTGAGTTTGTGCTGATACACGGATGAGGCACGAGGTTGAGAGGGTCTGAAATGGATAGTGCGATCTGAAGGGAAACCCAGACTAATGCAATAAAATCCAAGTGGGATTGGATGGTGCAGCTGGTCACATGATTGCCAGTCAGCCTATGTGAAGATGTCTCTATGTAACTGCCCAGGAAGTGGGACCGTATCGGTGAGATAACAGTAGTGTGATGGTCCATCAGTCCAAGGGTGAATTTAAACTATGCTTTCGTGGACATACACCCAATCCCAAATCCCCCCCCGGGTATTTCTCTCAATAGGTTATACTTTTTCTTTTGCCTTTTGCCAAGGACACTGTATGACTTCTTAATATCTCTCTTCCAGGAGCATGCCCCTGGCCAGAAAGGGAGCCGTATCCAGTGCTCTCTACATGTCCTGGTTGGAGACTCTGTCCAAGGACCTGCCTCCCCTCCTCCTGGTACGAGGCAACCACCAGAGCGTCCTCACCTTCTACTCTTAAAAATCACACACACGCCGCCTCTGGGACAGCCCACACCTCCTATCCCAGTGCCCTAAGAGACACACACACACTCCAATGAAGGTAGAAACCGTAGCCATTGATAATAATGATGATAATAAAGGATACGGTGTTGCTCTGGAGGTCCAGCCTCTTATGTGAAAGGGAGGGGGGGTCTGTCAGGGGGGGTCCGCTCTCCTCTTTTCAAATTGTACACGGCACACGAAAGAAGTGAACAATTTTAATTTACTCAAAGTTGATTTCCTCTGGCTTGAAAGCATCTGTTCATGTGATTCACACAACGTTATTATCATTATTGTTATTATTCAGATTCTTCTCGATGTCACGTTTTTAAGTTAGATCATTTTTGCTTTTTTCAAAGCAGCAATAATCACCCTCTAATTTTTCCTTTTCTTGTGTTGGAGAGAACCATACCGAATGCTTTGCTACTCCTTTTATAGCCTTATGGATGTGCCTTCCAGTTGGAATCAAAGGAATTAAATGATGAATCGCTCTACCCAGATTGAATGGTATGAAGAATATAGATGGATAAGTTATTTTGTTATTGAGTTTTAAATGTTTTTTTAGTTTTTTTTTTAGGAATGTTTTTATGCGAGTGGATTGTAGGAGGTTAGCAAAGAGTCTCCACTTGATGGAACAAAAAGCTTTCTAGTGTTTATTTCTCCTCCCTAAACGCTTTCCTATTGTTTTCTGACCTCTGATTTAATTTGACTCCACATTTGTATTTGTCTTCCTTTAAGCTGTGGAAATGAAACCTCTACCTACTTTATAGTAGACGCAATCAACTTCAACTCTGAAAGTTGATTTGTTTGGTGCCCAAGAATGGTCTCTTAATAGAAAGATATCTGCAGGTCTACACTTGGAAGGTCCCAGGGGTCTTACTACCATGCTGTCAGAAATGACTAGAAGTGGGTTTAGCTTCGGATTAGCCTCATCATGCCAGTTGTCTCTCAAAAGCTGCTAGCTAACGCAAACAAGCGTTTCAACCAAAAGCAGCAAAACCCTCGGCTGAGTTCTTAGTCCACGTCCCCGTTGGATTTGAGTAGGTTCCCCTCATTGACGTCTGTCCTCATAGTGGAATCTATGGGCTGAATCCTAATTTGAGACGCTCCAATTTTACTCAAACTTTTTTGCTAAATTTGTGTATTGATGTCTAAAGGAGACTTCAAAGTCTGAGTTGGTAATTCATATCTCAAGTTAGGACTCTGCCCCTCAGGTCCCCACATTGGAGTGACTACAAAGTAACCGGTCTATCCCTTACAACCGAATTAAGACTTTGCCTTAACTTTGCTGAGTGTCTTTGTTCAGAGTTTGAGTTAGTTCTGTGTTCAAAAGAGGGGAAATTGTGGCTAAAAGCTATGGATTAGCATGTTTCAAGAGGGAACTGATACATGCTTCTATGCAGATGCGCTGTAATCAATACTTGTTATAAAAGCCCATACCTGGTTTATTTGAAAGGTTCCACTGTCCCTCAGTTCATTTTTGGACTATTTAGGCTGGTCCTTAAACCTGTTGTCGGCCCACTTTGTCATTGTTCCGGGAGAGTAAAAACTGTAGTCGTAAAGCCAACCACGTCATTGCCCCGCTCTTACCTTGTTCTCGTCATTTTATGCAATTTGTTTTTGGGGGGGGGCAGGAGGCTTGGGTCAGTTGAATGTAAATCTGATTAACACTAAAGTGGGAGTTGATGAAGGGATGGTCTCTTTCTGTTGCTTTTATTTTCAACTACTGCCATGTTGAGTTTTTGCTACAAGCTACAGGTTTTTTAGATTTCAGTCCCACATGGAAATCCACATGCAGTGTGCTTTGCAGTTCAGGTTCATTGTACTATTTCCACCCACACGACTGCATCTCCCCATGCTGTGTTCTTTATCTAGACCATGACTACGCCATGTGATTATGAATGAATATATATATATAATCTCTCTCGTGTGTGTGTGTGTGTGTGTGTGTGTGTGTGTGTGTGTGTGTGTGTGTGTGTGTGTGTGTGTGTGTGTGTGTGTGTGTGTGTGTGTGTGTGTGTGTGTGTGTGTGTGTGCGCACACTAGTGTATAAAAATATCTCTCAAATGTGCAAAGCATGTCATTATCTTCTTTCTTTTCTTCTTCTTTTTTTAATGGGTGGGGGATTGTACATCTTTTTAGATGCCAGGTGGTACAATCTTACTAACCAAGATCTGTTCTGTGTACTGGTGTGTACAGCACTCAACCCTCAGTTATTGTTACAAAGCGACAATGTTACAAACAAAAACACGGGTTACTCTACATTTTATATTTAAATATATGAATAAGAAAAGATGTATGAATCCAACCGGGCTCTTTGTCGATGATGTCACGTAAATATACAATAAAACTTGTTATCGATATGTCACAACCAAATAAGGTGCGTTTTATTGATGTGTGAGGAGTGTAATACTGTAACATCCTCTCAATGTCATTATTTAGCATAAACTTGACACTACTGTGCTCTATCCAAGAGACCAAAACATGGCACCTGCAACTGGTATCCATGCCATGTTGAGACTTCTTCATCCTCTTTTGTATTTGTAGCCAAAGCCCCCCTCTTCTTCCTCACCCCCTCCATCTGTCTTGAGTTGTTGTGAGCCATGACAATGGATGAAGAAAAGCATTGGTCAAAAATTCTCATGACTCAGAACCCTTAGTTCACACTGTAACTCGAAGAAAAACTAACATGTAAATAAAAGTAGTCTAACTAGGTAAATTAAGGGAGTAGAATATTAATGGCAAGTTAATATGGAGAAAGATATATATTTATTTTAGTTTAGAAATTCTCCAAGTTTTTTTCCTTTCTGTTTTTAAATGAATTTGCATGTTAATTTTTGCGTTTTGATCAACAACAAAAAATCAGTTTCTCTTTTTCAGTCTGGACATTTCTATCTTTTATATGCCTTTGAAGGAAAAGTTGTGTTGACAAAGCAGTTTAAAGATGTTTTCCCCTGCTCTTCCATCTGGGTAGATGTGATCTACCTAGTTGGTTGAAACAGTAATGTTTGATATACTGTACTGTTAACTGTCACAGATGGTTTTTTTCTAACATTTTAACATTTAACGTTACCAATACTTTGTACATCTATTGCAATAAATAAATTAAATGAATCAATCGTTATTAAAGTACCTTGGTGTTTTTTCTCTCTTGGAATTTTAAGTTTGTTCAGGTTATTTCTCCACCTATAACTAGCATCAAATTGATTTGCTAGTTGGTCTGACTGAGATTCAATCCATTATTGATTGGTTTTAAACAAGGTAGCACTTGCAGAAGGGCTTGATATATGAAGCAGCATATCTACTGGAAGAGGGAGTTGGCCTGGGATTTAGAAAGAAGTCCCAGGGTGAGACCTGTTCAGTTTGAAAACCTGTCTGATAAAGAACCCAGTGCACGCAGCTGGACTGAACATTTCTGTACCAAGTGTCTAACTCCCTCCTTTCAGGAGATGGTGCTGTGCAAGTCAAATGCAATCGCTATTTGGAAATCCACTATCTAGAACTGTTTGAATGCCATCCTCGGTTCATTTGTCATTGAACAGCAGAAGTGGCTTTTCATCAGCTGTACATCTCTACCACCATCTAGTGCTCAGTTAACAAGACACACGTTGAAGCCATCTTGTTGAATACTGTACATTTACAATCGCAACACATTGTGGATTATTTAAGCAATAAGGCCCGAGGGGGTGTGGTATATGGCCAATATACCACGGCTGCAACGCAGAGTGCCTGGATACAGCCTATAGTCGTGGTATATTGGCCATATACCACAAACCATAGAGGTGCCTTATTGCTATTATAAACTGGTTACCAATGTGATTAGTGCAGTAGAAAATGTTTTGTCATAGCCATGGTATATCAGACCATATACCACAGGTATCAGCCAATCAGCAATCAGGGCTCGATCCACCCAGTTTATGCTAAATGTATACTTAAGATACTTAATTGATGCTTGATACTTAATTGCTTAATAGATCAATTTACTTTGACAACATACCAGCAGCACATTCCAAACTATTACTAGGTACAATACACACACCATTCAAGCAATCAATTACATACACGTTCTTAATCTTATTTGCTTTCATAGAGGCTACTTGTGAACAACCATTTTTACAGGCAAGAAAATGTGCCAATTTCTCTAGAAAAATGGGAATATTTACCAGTTTATCAAGCATGATAGCTCCACTTGTGCAGCCTGCCTGAACTGTGCTGTAGTGTAAACACATTGCCAAACAGTCCGACAACAGTTGTAACCCTCCCCACACTTAGTCAAAAAGTTGCTTTGTCCTACTCTAATACAGATAATTACTGGTAGCTTTTCCTAGCCTGTCAAGATGGTGCATAAGCTGGCCATTGAGATCCCTGTATCTTGGTAAGCGTCTCTGTCCCTAGCTGCCTGTGTGTGTTATCCCTCTCATTAAACAGCTATTGTTTCTCTGACCAAGCCACAGAGCGATTAGCAACGCAACAGCTAACAGTTCCGCTGCCAGATCTCAAGACAAAGCTGACAGCCTATAACTGGCGATACTTTTTAAACCACCCTGAGTGATTGTGTAGTAGGCTAATGATTTAAGAATTAGAAAGCAAAACCACAGGTTAATGCAAGGTGTAACCAGGGCTATACTTTTTGAGAAAAAGCATCATCAAGATTTTAACCTGTGACCTGGTCCCTAATCCACAATGTCAGCAAGTGGTAGGGCACCATTCATGTTTTTTCATCTATATAAATCTTTTCAGTAAGTTTGTCATTTAGAATGTTTATTGATTAGAAATGTGATTAAAGGTCCAATGCAGCTGTTTTGATCTAATATTTCTAGGTGGCGAAGGCCCAGTGCAGTTAACATGACTTATATTGAGTGTACAACATATGAGCGTGAAACACCCAGTAGCATTGCAGTTCTTGAAACACTCAAACCCGGTGTGCGCCTGTCACCTACTACCATACTCTGTTCAAAGGCACTTCAATCGTTTGTCTTGCCCATTCAGCCTCTGAATGGCACATACAGATTTTATTTTAAGAGACATTTTTATTTTAAGACACATATTGATGCCGTAAGTCAATGGTGCCACCGGTCAACAAGTTTAAGAGGGCAGGAGAATAACGGTTTAAATGGTTTCACTGTCCAGATCTGTCACTTGTAACATCCAGCCACAATGTTTGCCTGACTACCTCCAGAGTGACAGCTAGCCAATATTTGGGGATAAATGCAACACAATGTGGATTGCAGTATCTCCTTGTCCATAGACAATTTGCAAGGTAAGGAAACAAATATACAACTTTCTGAACTATCCATTAAAAACATAGGGAAGAAAATAGTAACTATCATTAAGGTTAGCTACTTTCATTTATTTTTAAAACTGCAATAGTGTTATACAACCAACAGACCTGAATTAAGCTGATTGATGTATGCTTGTGAAGGAACATGATTGTGGATGGATGTGTGACTACAGTTTAGTGAGGCGATGCATGTACAGTGCTTACAAAACTCAAAGAAATATATTATTTCAGAAACAGATTTATCCACAAAAAAAGTCTAGGTTTACTAGACAATTGACCAGCTCCTTAGTAAGGCATCAACAGAATGGTAGGAGAGCTACCCGTTGGTACAGAACTTCAGTGTGGGAATCCTTGGGAGAAGGTAAGGATAAGCCATGTCTGAAAATGTTACTAGCTTTCAATACTTGCTCCCTCTGTCCTTGTTTCCTCCACTCTTTGCCCTACCTCTAAGTGTATTGGAGGAGAAGATCCCAGGTCCCTCCCTGAGATTTGAGGGAGGGCAAGAAAATGAAAAAACAAGGTCAGACGAAGCATGAAACGGAAGAAAAAGCCATGGTGAAAAATCTATGCCATCTTTCCACTCATGAGCTGCTGTCTTGTCACAACATGGAAACTGGGAAGACTGTCCTGATACTTTTGTGTTTCCATACTCTGAAAGAGACTTCAATCTTTTGGCAAAAATTCACCTCAGAGCAACAAACGTGATCTTTAGAGAAATCAAATATGTAAATAAACTCAGCAAAAAAAGAAACGTCCCTTTTTCAGAACCCTGTCTTTCAAAGATAATTCGTAAAAATGCTTCACGGATCTTCATTGTAAAGGGTTTAAACACCGTTTCCCATGCTTGTTCAATGAACCATAAACAATTAATGAACATTCACCTGTGGAACAGTCGTTAAGACACTAACAGCTTACAGACGGTACAGCCAAACATCACACCTGCGGGACAGGTACAGGATGGCAACAAACAACTGCCCGAGTTACACCAGGAACGCACAATCCCTCCATCAGTGCTCAGACTGTCCGCAATAGGCTGAGAGAGGCTGGACTGACGGCTTGTATGCCTGTTGTAAGGCAGGTCTTCACCAGACATCACCGGCAAAATCGTTGCCTATGGGCACAAACCCACCGTCGCTGGACCAGACAGGACTGGCAAAAAGTGCTCTTTACTGACGAGTCGCGGTTTTGTCTCACCAGGGGTGATGGTCGGATTCACGTTTATGGTCAAAGGAATGAGCTTTACACCGAGGCCTGTACTCTGGAGTGGGATCGATTTGGAGGGTCCGTCATTGTCTAGGCCGTTGTGTCAAGGCATCATCGGACTGAGCTTGTCATTGCAGGCAATCTCAACGCTGTGCGTTACAGGGAATACATCCTCCTCCCTCATGTAGTGCCCTTCCTGCAGGCTCATCCTGACATGACCCTCCAGCATGACAATGCCACCAGCCATACTGCTCGTTCTGTGCGTGATTTCCTGCAAGACAGGAATGTCAGTGTTCTGCCATGGCCAGCGAAGAGCCCGGATCTCAATCCCATTGAGCACGGCTGGGACCTTTTGGATCAGAGGGTGAAGGCTAGGGCCATCCATTCCCCCCAGAAATGTCTGGGAACTTGCAGGTGCCTTGGTGGAAGAGTGGGGTAACATCTCACAGCAAGAACTGGCAAATCTGGTGCAGTTCATGAGGATATGCACTGCAGTACTTAATGCAGCTGGTGGCCACACCAGATACTGACAGTTATTTTTGGATTTTGACCCCCCTTTGTTCAGGGACACATTGCATTTCTGTTAGTCACATGTCTGTGGCACTTGTTCATTTTATGTCTCAGTTTTTGAATCTTATGTTCATACAAATATTTACACGTTAACTTTGCTGAAAATAAACACGGTTGACAGTGAGAGGACCTTTCTTTTTTTGCCGAGTTTAGTATTGAAATGGGCATTTAAAAACTGCATGGATTGGGATTAACACTGAAATTAGTGACTCAGTTCCTCCAAGTACACTGCTGAATCTAATGTCACAATAAGACATGCAGTGCTTTCAGAAAGCATTCATACACCTTGACTTATTCCATATTTTCCTGTTACAGCCAGAATTCAAAATTGATTAAATATATCTACACACAGTAGCCTATAATGTGAAAACATTAACATGTTTTTTGAAT
Organism: Oncorhynchus keta; assembly: GCF_023373465.1. Classification (NCBI taxonomy): domain Eukaryota; kingdom Metazoa; phylum Chordata; class Actinopteri; order Salmoniformes; family Salmonidae; genus Oncorhynchus; species Oncorhynchus keta. The sequence continues at coordinate 13,492,109 of NC_068429.1, forward strand.
TGTTTGCAAATGTATTCCTTCTCACCCCCCCCAAAAAAAAAAAAGATTTAGATGCAAGTGGCTGTTCCACTGGATGTCATAAGGTGTATGCACCAATTTGTAAGTCGCTCTGGATAAGAGCGTCTGCTAAATGACTTAAATGTAAATGTATTGAAAATGAAATCCTGAAATCTCATTTAAATAAGTATTCACACCCCTGAGTCAATACTTTGTAGAAGCACCTTTGGCAGTGAATACAGCTGCAAGTCTTTCTGGGTAAGTCTCTAAGAGCTTTCCACACCTGGAATATGCAACATTTACCTATTAATCTATTTAAACTTATTCAAGCACTGTCAAATTGGCTCTTGATCATTGCTAAACAAATATTTTCTGGTCTTCCCATAGAATTTCAAGTAGATTTAAGTTAAAACTGTATCTCGGCCACAACATTGGGTCTTTTTGGTAAGCAACTCAAGTGTATATTTGGCCTTGTGTTTTAGGTTATTGTGTTTCTGAAAGGTGAATTAATCTCCCAGTATCTGGTGGAAAGCAGACTGAATACGTTTTCCCTTAGGATTTGGCCTGTGCTTAGCTCTATTCAGTTTATCCTGAGAAACTCCCGTCCTTAAAGATGTCAAGCATACCCATAACATGATGCAGCCACTACTGTGCTTGAAAATATGTATGGTGGTACTCAATGTGTTGTATTTGTCCCAAACATAACATTGTATTTGGGAGAAAAAGTGAATTGCTTACCAATTATTTTGCAGAATTTATTTAGTGCCTTGTTGCAAACATGTTGCATGTTTTAGAGCATTTTTTATTCTGTACATGCTTCCTTATTTATTACCCTTCTGTTAATTAGGTTAGTATGGTATAGTAACTATATTGTTGGTGATCCATCCTCAGTGTTCTATCACAGCCAATCAACTGTGTAACTGTTTTAAAAGTCACCATTGTCCTCATGGTGAAATCCCTGAGCGGTTTCCTTCCTCTCCAGCAACTGAGTCAGGAAGGATGCCCGTGTCTTTGTAGTAACTGGGTGCATTCATACATCATATAAAGTGTCATAACTACACCATGCTCTTAAGCAAATTCACTGTTGTCTTTTTTAAACCCTTCTACCAATAGGTCCCTGGTCTTTGTGGTGTAAAGGTGAAATTATGTAGGCCGGTGAAAAAAATATCAATTGAATCCATTTAAAATTCAGGCCGTAACAAAGTGGAATTGCCCACTTTCAAATCACTACATTGTGAAAACATCCAACCTCAAAGCCTTTTAGAAAAATAACCTAGAACTGAACTTGGTCTATACTTCAATACTGCAATTCACAAAATATATTCAAGTGAATCATGTAGGGTAAATAGTGGTATTAGAAATACATTGTATGCCGTTTGTTATAGTATGAAAGAAAATGTACAACACAGTCATGTTATTGCAGTGTGCCTGGGTAATGGAATTCTTATCACACAGATGGATATTTAAATCAAACGAAAAAGGCACGACTAAATTTCTCAAGTTGACTTTTAAAACAAGCACCACTAAGAAAAGCATTATCCAACAATGGAGTTACACTGAATATCCAACAAACGCTTCACATTGTACAAATCCAATGCACTAAACCACTTTGAAAAATGTCAACATGGAACTCTCATGGGGATGGTTGGTCAGTCTATGAAAAACCTAGGACACAGTCATAATGTATTTCATTGTAAAGTAGTACTGTGTTAAGGCAACTCCCCGTCTCTGAGCTGCTTGAAGAACCCTGTCCGAAGTGTAAAGGTCCCGATACATAGTAATACAGGGGAAATATCTACAGCTGTGGAACCTGACATGACCACGCAGTTTCTCGAGAGTTCCGTCTTCATTCAGCCACCCTCCCAGTCGTCGTATTTCCTTCAAGAGAGAATCCATGGCAGGGTTGGAACTACCACCAACCGCTGCCTTTGCCCTCTGAACTGGGCCTTTCATCCCCTTGTATTCATAGCAGCGTTTCAGTTGGTGAAACCATCTCCAATAGTCTTTCTGAAAGCACGTTGCATGATGTTTGATTATGAGAGCATGTGTCGAGAAAGAAAAGGTAGAAAAAACATTAACACTGTGGTTCATGCATTATCTAACTTGGCTATGGGTTTCAAGTCAGAGCACCCAGTTTACATGGCAGTTGACAACCTAGCCATCGTAGGTTTCACCTCTAGTGGTGTTTTCCTTCCACAGAACCAAGTGAATGCTATGATCGGGCATGCTGGTGGCGAACACGAGGCCAGAGTCATTTCTCCCATCCAGCCCATTGAGCCAGGAGGTGACTCCCGGCAGGAAGCTGGAGCCTCGTTTGGACTTCCTGTAGGCGGGCAGGGGCCAGCGGCCAGTTATTTTTTCTGTCCTCAGATCCATGACATACAGGAAGTCGGTGTCAAAGAGGAGCGAGAACACCTCACCAAAGCTGAGCAGGGAGAGGTTGGCAGGGTCCTGTGTTTTGATGACCCTGGAAAGAAGCACAAGGAGATTCAGTAACTGATTGTTGACAGGTAAAGTTCGTTACATTTTATTGCTGGCAGGTAAAGTTCCGTTACATTCTATTGTTGGCAGGTAAAGTTCCAATGCATTCTATATATGAACACCCACACAAGTCATTTTGTTCGCTACCAAGGATATTGTCATTGATATACTTATTCTGATTGCATCAGTCTAGTTCTTTGTCTTATTAATAAAACTTGTTCCTGGTTAGTGGCGACTTGCACTGACCTGCTGAGGCCGTCAGCTTCTCATCTATTGGTCATTTTTAAAGGGTAAAATGTGTCTACTGCTCCATGAATGGCATTTAAACAAGAGGGAATCAAAATCATTATGTCAAACGCTTAGACCTTTTTTACCACCAGAATATGGCTACATTTGAATAACTACACACTACAAAATGTATAATACCACCATACCTGTATGTATGTGTGTGTGGGGGTGTGTGTGCTAGCGCATGTGTGCACATGTACCTTTGTGTCTTTACAGTCCACGCTGATCCATAAAGTGTATTTACCTTTTTTTTATTTTTTTTATCTGATTTTACTACTTGCATCAGTTACTTGTAGTCATGGCTCTATGTGGTACTTTGCACCTCCCATGATCTGTTCTGGACTTCGGGATTGTAAATGTCTTGTGGGGTATGCATGGGTGTCTCAGCTGTGTGCTAATAGTTTAAACCGACAGCTCAGTACATTCCGCTTGTCAACACTGACAAAAACAAGTAGTGATGAAGTTAATCTCTTCCACTGAGTCATGAAGGATTGACATGTCAATAACGTTTTCCCTCCATGTACATTTAAGGGCCAGCCGTGCTGCCCTGTTCTGAGCCAATTGTAATTTTCCTAAGTCCCTCTTTGTGACACCTGACCACAGTACGAACAGTAGTCCAGGTGCGACAAACTAGGGCCTGTAGGACCTGCCTTGTTGATAGTTAAGGTAGAGTAGCGCTTATTTATGGACAGACTTTTCCCCGTCTTAACTGTTGTATCAATATGTTTTTTGACCATGACAGTTAACAATCCAGGGTTACTCCAAGCAGTTTAGCAACAACTTGCACAATTTCCACATTATTCATTGCAAGATTTAGTTAAGGTTTAAGGTTTAGTGTATGATTTGTTCCAAACACAATGCTTTTAAGTTTTGGCAATACTTAGGACCAAATTATTCCTTGCCACCCATTCTGAAACTGCATCTCTTTAAGTGTTGGTCATTTCAGTCGCTGTAGTAGCTGACATAGTGTTGAATCATCCGCATACATAGACACAGGCTTTACTCAGTGCCAGTGGCATGTCGTTAGTAAAGATTGAAAAAAGTAAGGGGCCTAGATTGCTGCCCTGGGGAATTCCTGATTCTACCTGGATTATATTGGAGAGGCTTTCATTAACCTCTCTGAGCACGGAACCCGGTAGCAGGCTGAAATTCCACAACATACGGTGATTGCTACATAGTCATATTAAACATTCATGAAAATACAAGTGTCTCACATGTATCGAAAGCCTAGAATCTTGCAAATCCAACTGCATTTTCAGATATAAAAAATGATTTACTGTGAAAGAATACAATGCAATTATCTGAGCATAAAGCCCAATAAAAAAACAACTATTTCAACCAGCACAGGCGTAACAATCAAACTGCATTAAAAATTAAATAGTTTACCTTTGACGATCTTCGTCTGTTTGCAATTCCAATGCTCATTGTTACACAATGAATGATCTTTTGTTTGATAAAATCCGTTTTATAGCCTAACACGAAACATTTTGTGAACCGCTTGTGTCGTGAATTTCGTCTCATTCCATTTGACGACACATTCCAGGTAAATAACCCACACAGAACTAGACTTTTCCAGTCATGTTTGGTTTCACTGCAATCAACTGGTTTGTTTGTAACACAATCAAACTTGATGGGTCATTTCGCGGGACGTATTGACTGAAAGAAACCGATTTGAAGACAACAAGTCATGACATCATTGTGCACCAATGATTTGCCCGCTGTTTCGTTGATTGACTGTATTTTAACCCAATGACCACTGATAGTCTTGAAATCTAGCTGGGTAGATCACCAATGAGCTGAGGTAAACGGCAATAGGTCATGTTTATGTGTAGCAAGACAAACCCATGTAGTAAGCTCCAGCGTAAAGACAGTAATTCGCTATATAAGTTTCATACCGGAAGGAGAAACACATTACGCACAGCATTGTTGTAAACGCACAGATTCAGCTGTTTACATATCAATCATTATGGCGACTAAGTCAGGGAAAGCTAAATCTAGATATACAGATGTACACACAATTTTAGAATAAATTGATTGGGAAAGTGAGACAGATTGTTGTAGGACGATTCATTTAGCGATTGTGGAGGAATATTTTTTTGAACGGGAGAGGACATTGTTTTGGACTGGTAAGTTCTTATGCTAATGCCTTGTTTGAAATGAATAATATAAAATTTGTTTTTTTACATTTTAGAAGCAATATATAAACATGTAATGTCATGAAATGTGAGATGCGTGTCTGCCGCCCCACCCCAACCCACATGAAATAGCCTATTTGAGGCTGTTGAGGGGAGGGCAGGCCCACAATGGCCAAAGTGAAATAGAGACAGTAGATCTAGCAGATGAGTACAGGGAACATATCTGTTTATTAGTTTATTATACCTGTTGATACAGGGCTCATGTGTTAAACTATTCTAACTGAACATTTTCTTTCACAGTGACACTGACTCCGAATGGCAGCCCCCAGGGCCAAGGTTTCCATCCCCCACTGATGCTGCTGGTTCATCCAGCTCCTGCCACAAGTGGTGTTCATCTGCCCAAATTTATTTCTGCAGAAATGGATGTGCCTCAGGGCCAAAAGGGCACAGCATGGAGGCGTCGCTGTGTTCTTTGCAAAATTATGCCCCCCATCACCTGCGCCACATGCCTGGTGACCCTATGCTTTACAGCAGAAAGAGACTGCTTGGTGACCCTATGCTTTACAGCAGAAAGAGACTGCTATGGCACCTGGCATCAGCAGCACAATATTGTGTAGGGCTTTGGCAAAGTGGGTGGGGTTATATCCTTTCTGTATGGCCCTGTCCAGGGCTCTCATCGGATGGGGCCACAGTGTCTCCTGTCTCAGCCTCCAGTATTTATGCTGCAATAGTTTGTGTCGGGGGGCTAGGGTCAGTTTGTTATATCTGGAGTACTTCTGTCTTACCCGGTGTCCTGTGTGAATTTAAGTATGCTCTCTCTAATTCTCTCTCGAAGGAGGACCTGAGCCCTAGGACCATGCGTCAGGACTACCTGGCATGATGACTCCTTGCTGTCCCCAGTCCACCTGGCCTTGCTGCTGTTCCAGTTTCAACTGTTCTGCCTGCGGCTATGGAACCCTAAACAGTTCATATTTACTTGAGGTCCTCTACAACTACTGTGATTATTATTATTTGACCCTGCTGGTCATCTATGAACGTTTGAACATCTCGGCCATGTTCTGTTATAATCTCCACCCGGCACTGCCAGAAGAGGACTGGCCACCCCTCATAGTCTGGTTCCCCTCTAGCCACCGTGCTTCTACACCTGCATTGCTTGCTGTTTGGGGTTTTAGGCTGGGTTTCTGTACAGCTAATATCTCAAAGTGCTGATGTACAAAGGGCTATATAAATACATTTGATTTGATAGAGGACTGAGGATCTTCCAAATATTGAAAGTGTGTAAATAGTTTAGTTATTTTGTAAATGTATATATTTTTTTCCCTTCATTTTTTTTTTGGGGGGGGAGGTATGTTAGAATACCATTTTGGTATTTTGTATATAGTTATTTGTTTCAAAAATGTATACCGTCCCCAATTTGGCCACTTGGGCTACTTGTGTGGGACACCTGGGTGACTTCATGATTAATATCATGTAGCACACTCATTTTGGAAGTTATCATTCTGAAACTTTGCACAAGTACTGTCGCCCTCTTATGTTTTTCACTGAAATTGTCCCCATCGTCCTATCTGAATGTTTGTTTTATCTTGTTCATTTTAAAGATAAAAAAATAAAAAAACGCATGTTTTTCATTGTATTATCTAAATCAGATCTATTGTGTTATATTCTCCTACATTAAATTCACATTTACAAACTTCAGTGTTTTCTTCCAAATTGTACCAAGAATATGCATATCCTTGGTTCTGTGCCTGAGCTACAGGCTGTTAGATTTGGGTATGTCTTCAGGCGGAAATTGAAAAAAGTAGGGAGTTAGCTCTAAGAGGTTAAAGAACACCCTCTGTGTTCTATATTCACAATATAGCAAGGGGTGTAATGCCAGCCGCAGACTATGATCAACAATGTCAAAAGCCGCACTGAAGTCTAACAAAACAGCCCCCCCAATCTTTTTAACATCAATTTCTTTCAGCCAATAACTTGTATAAGTGCTGTACTTGTTAAATGTCCTTGCCTATAAGCGTGCTGAAAGTCTGTCGTCAATTTATTTACTGTAAAATAGCCTTGTATCTGGTCAAACACAATTTTTCCCAGAAGTTTATTACGGGTTGGTAACAGGATGATTAGCCGGCTATTTGAGACAGTAAAAAAGCAGACCACGTAAGCGTGTCCGATCATACCTGGCATGTCTGAGCATAGAAGATGAAGCGCTAACTTCTGTTTATCAGGAAACAAGGCCCCGGACAGTTTTTACCTGAGGATATCGAAGCTGGCAAAGTCCCACTGGTAGACCCCCAGATCCGAGCTACAGACAATATAGCGGCCATCAAACTGCAGGCGAGGCTGCAGACACACACCGCGGTCCTCTGACACGGACAGAGTCTTCAAGCACTTGCAGTTGATTTCCCTGCCTATAGGCCAAACCTGTGAAATACATAAAAATGAATAAATACATTTATAAAAAATATATATATATATATATATATATATATATATATAACGCAGTACTATGGTCAAATGGAGCTGAGGGGAGACACTGTGCAGCTTAAGTATTACAGTGACAAGACAGCGCACAGGGTCAATCGCTGCGTGAAAGTTGACGAGGCGCTGGATACAAAGAAGCAGAAATGAATTACCCACATTACCTTTATTTCAAATTTATCAGCACTCAACAGGATGTAGTCGCCAGGACAGTGGACCATGGACTCTACTTCACTCTTCTGGAGAATCACCTACACAGGGGAAAGGTTTGAGTCTTCAGACTCAAGTTTGGCTCCATCTAAACTCAGCAAGAAGAGAAACGTTCCTGCTTTCTACTAACTTTGAAAAACACCAAAAGAAAGATGCCCAGGGTCCCTGCTCATCTGTGTGAACATGCCTCAGATATGCTGCAAGGAGGCATGCAGATTTGGCCAGGGCAATAAATTGCAATGTCCGTACTGAGAGGCCTAAGTCAGCGCTACAGGGAGACAGGAAGGACAGCTGATTGTTCTGCTAGTGGCAGACCACATGTAACACCCGCACAGGATCGTTACGTCCGAACATCACAACTGCCGGACAGGTACAGGATGCAACAACTGCCCGAGTTACACCAGGAACGCACAATCCCTCCATCAGTGCTTAGACTGTCTGCAATAGGCTGAGAGAGGCTGGACTGAGGGCTTGTAGGCCTGTTGTACGACAGGTCCTCACCAAACATCACCGGCAACAACGTCGCCTATGGGCAAAAACCCACTGTCGCTGGACCAGACAGGACTGGCAAAAAGTGTTCTGCACTGACGAGTCGCGGTTTTGTCTCACCAGGGGTGATGGTCAGATGGCCTGTACTCTGGAGCGGGATCGATTTGGAGGTGGAAGGTCCGTCATTGTCTGGGGCGGTGTGTCACAGCATCATAGGACTGAGCTTGTTGTCATTGCAGGCAATCTCAACACTGTGCGTTACAGGGAATACATCCTCCTCCCTCATGTGGTACCCTTCATGCAGGCTCATCCTGACATGCCCCTCCGGCATGACAATGCCACCAGCCATACTGCTCGTTCTGTGCATGATTTCCTGCAAGACAGGAATGTCAGTGTTCTGTCATGGCCAGCGAAGAGCCCGGATCTCAATCCCATTGAGCATGTCTGGGACCTGTTGGATCGGAGGTTGAGAGCTAGGGCCATTTCCCCCAGAAATGTCTGGGAACTTGCAGGTGCCTTGGTGGAAGAGTGGGGTAACATCTCACAGCAATAACTGGCCAATCTGGTGCAGTCCATGAGGAGGAAATGTACTGCAGTACTTAATCAGTTGTTGAATCTTATGTTCATAGAAATATTTACACAAGTTTGCTGAAAATATACAGTTGACAGTGAGAGGAAGTTTTTTTTTTTGCTGTGTTTAGTATTCCTATTGGGCAGCTTAGTATGGATCCTTCATCTAGAATTCCTATTGAACACTGGGCAGCTTAGTACAGATCCTTCATCTAGAATTCCTATTGAACACTGGGCAGCTTAGTATGGATCCTTCATCTAGAATTCCTATTGAACACTGGGCAGCTTAGTACAGATCCTTCATCTAGAATTCCTATTGAACACTGGGCAGCTTAGTATGGATCCTTCATCTATAATTCCTATTGAACACTGGGCAGCTTAGTATGGATCCTTCATCTAGAATTCCTATTGAACACTGGGCAGCTTAGTATGGATCCTTCATCTAGAATTCCTATTGAACACTGGGTAGATTGCCGTTTTTAGACAATTTACCAGCAAAAAAAGCAGTGTGTGCTAGACAGGGCTTTGCTCAGGAATGCAACACTGTGCAAACTTCTCCTTTCATTCATTTTGCAGTCATTTGCACAAGACAATGTGCACGTTTGAGATTGCAATCAGGACTACGTACAACGTACCCAATCAGTGATCTACAAATCACCTTGTATCCAAAAATTGCTACTTATCATGTGATCAAGACTTGTAATTCTGCCCCCGGGACCTCAACGGATCCCCACAAACATGTAGATATAACGTTCTGATTCAAAACAATCTGCAGTTGAGCAGCAATCATGAACGTAATTCAGGACATATTGGTAGAGTTTACCTTGGTGACCCACTCGGTGTGTCCCGTCAGGGTGTTGAGGCAGGCGCCTGCCGACAGCGCCCACACCTTCACAGAGAAGTCGGCCGAGCCACTCACCAGTGTGTCCAGGTCATCATTGTAGTCCACGCTAAACACTGACCGAGCCAAGGAGAGAGACCTGGCGTTAGTACACCAATCCAAAGGGCTATGCAACATAATTCATATACTTAGAAGTTATTTTCTCCATGTAACATAACAAATATAAGGATTGATATGTGAAGAAACATTTGATGCTAGAATACTGAAAATAGACTGACAATTTCTCTGCAACAGAGGCTACTTGGAGTGGCAGCTCATGCATAAAATCTGTTTATATTTGCCTGTCAATCAAAACCCCACAGATCAGCAGAGGTCAGCTGTCTCTAGGAACCACCAGGCATAATATAAAAGTATGGGAGAAAGACTGCAATACTACAATGCCCACAACACACACCTTTTATCAGAAAACCTCAGAATTAAATATTTCTTCACAAGTTGGCTCATATGGACATATTTTGTAAAAAACCAAAGCTTGTTCATTATGCCACTATTGTGGAATATCCCTTCATGTCAGGAATTGGACACAGTACGCATGATCTGCAAAACACCTCAAGTCAGCAAATGGGAAGGTTCGAGACGACCCAGGGGTCCCCTGACCTGCACCCGTGTGCCCACGGAACTGCTGGATCTTGGCCCCCGTGCTCCACTCCCAACAGGCAATGGTGTTGTCAAAGGAACCAGTCACCAGCTTCTGCTCATCAAACTTCACCGTGGCGCAGGTGTGCGTCTGAATGCCGTAGATGCACTGCCCGGTGCGTACGTCCCACAGTTTGGCAGAAAGGTCATCAGAGCCTTCAAAATAATTTGTGAATTTTACAATAAGGAATTACAGAGTTTAACAGCAACATCATTTTAACAGACTACAAAAGATCACTAGCAAACTAGCGATTGTTATAGATATTCCATTTTGCACAACAGAAAAACACTTAGCACTCACACCAAAACCTTAAATTCAACCCAAGAAAGCCAAAGAGGACAAAATTAAGAGGCCCGTCCAGTCAACATTATGGCAGAAGAATACTACACCCCAAAATGACCATAAGCCTACAACCTACCTGTGCAAAGAAGACCGTCCTTGTAGTAGAGGGCGTAGACACGAGCACTGTGCCCGATGAGCGACGAAGTCTCAAATGCCTCCTGGTTCTTCAGCTGCATCATGCGCAGCTTGGCCTTGAGGTAGACACCCTTCCAGTGGGACGCATCCTGGATGGAGTCATCGATGCGCCAGCCCAGGTCCCGACACACGCCCTGCCACACCTCCGTGCACGCGCTGATCACCTGAAAGGATGTCACAGTTCAACCGAAACAGAAGAGGACAAAGAAACCCAGATATAACAGACGCAAATCTTAGGGGGAAAGGTACAAAATGTGAAGAGCCAATATCAAAGTGAACCTCAGTAACGGGGTAAAAATTATCAGTGTCACGTGTGGGAGACCTTGGCCTTATTCAATTGCTTGCACACAAGCTTGTAACAAAATACCCCTTTCATACATCATGGTGTGGTAATAAAACCACTGGTCTGATTAGGCATTAGGGCTGTGACGAAACCAGTATCGCAATATTTTTTCCACAGGAAAAATGTTAACACAAAGCAGACCAAACTCTGTTGTTTAAAAACCTGCTGTATGACAAATAGTGTGTGCTATAGCTTGGAAAATAAATCAATGTGAATCTGGATGACAACTTGATGTGCATCCAACATTAGGTTGGTTTTCCTAAAGAAGTTCTGCTTCATGTCTTGTTTCCTTGCCACGATACTGAGAAGGGCGATACTGGTATGGTCCCGCTCAGTGCTTAATTTGAGACTGATCCTGCCGGAACAGAATCAGGCACCTCTCCATGTTGGACTGTTTTGTTCCGGAACCTATTTGGCCGGATTCTGTACCTCTTTTGGCATGAAAAAAATCACTCTCATTTTTCAATGTAAAAATCCTAATAAAAGCAACCCAAGTTCATTCGAGTTGCCTCTTCGTTAATTCTCCTTCCCCCACAAAAAAAAGTAAAGTAGATTTTCAGCCCGGGCCTAATATTCTATGAGTTCGGGTTGGGCCGTACTGGGTTTATGGTTTGCACAACATTGTAACCTGTTTGAGACCAACGCTAGGCCGTGACTGTGTGAGAAGCGCAATAGTATCTCAGATAACGAGAGTTAGATTAACTTTCTATGCTCTCTCTCCCTCTGCTCTGATAGACATGAGCCTGCAAATCATCTCTCCAGCATTGCACTTCACCATTTAGTTCCTTATAGAAGCATAGCCGTGCGAAGGGTTCTGAAGAAAGTGCCGCACCGCTGATACATTTGCCAAAATTATAAAATTACTGCTGTCTGTTAATGAATTCACCCTTTTTTCTTTCCTTTTTAAACATTTTTTTTAACCTTGGTGTAGCCCAATAACAAGGAATAGTCTACAATAGGGAACGCACGGCAAATTTGTCAAATAACAATGCAGACAAAACAGGCCTTTTGCAATATTTTGAATACAATCGAGGGTAAACACAGGTTGGAAAGCAAATGGCATAGTAGGCTATTCAGAGTTATTTCATAAACAGACAGCAGTAATTCTATAATTTTAGCAAATGTATTTCAATTTATCAGGGGTGCTGCACTTCCTTCAGAACCCTTCGCGCTTCTGTAAGGAAATAAATGAAGTGCAACGCTGGAGAGATGAGTTGCAGGCTCAACTATCAACAGAGGGAGAGAGATCATAGAACGTTTAGCTAATTCTAGTTATATGAGAGATACTGGTGATCTTCTCACACAGCCAAGCGTTGGTCTCAAACTGGTTACTATGTTGCCCGAACCATAAACTCATGCCGGCCCAACCCGGATCAACTCTTAGAATATTCGGCCCGGGCTGAAAATACATATATTTTTTTTACCCCTTTTTCCTCCCCAATTTCATGGTATCCAATTGTTTTAGTAGCTACTATCTTGTCTCATCGCTACAACTCCCGTACGGGCTCAGGAGAGACGAAGGTTGAAAGTCATGCGTCCTCCGATACACAACCCAACCGCACTGCTTCTTAACACAGCGCGCATCCAACCCGGAAGCCAGCCGCACCAATGTGTCAGAGGAAACACCGTGCACCTGGCAACCTTGGTTAGCGCGCACTGCGCACGGCCCGCCACAGGAGTCGCTGGTGCGCGATGAGACAAGCATTTCCCTACCGGCCAAACACTCCCTAACTCGGACGACGCTATACCAATTGTGCGTAGCCCCATGGACCTCCCGGTCGCGGCCGGTTACGACAGAGCCTGGAGTCTCTGGTGGCACAACTGGCGCTGCAGTACAGCGTCCTTAACCACTGCGCGGCCCGGGAGGCCCTGGGCTGAAAAACTTTAAATGTTTTTTTTTATTTTTATGAAAGGCCACATTTTCCCAAGACCCTAGGCTACTAAAAATGTTCCCCATGTGTTCAACTTATTTAAGTGCCTCCACTCTACTGCTCTGTCACTAGGCAAATGCCTTGATATTTAATGTTAAAAGGTGTTCCGGTACCTCAGAACTCCCCAGATCACCCACCGCTCACATTCACTTTTTGTTTTAGCACCTCCTGATTTACAAATGAACCACTGGTCCTGCTCCTATTATACATCCACCAATAGCTGCTAGAATGATGCCGGAAAGTTGAAAGTGAACAGAAAATAACCGAGCCAGCTCAGTACGGTTCAGCACATAGCCCTTGATCACTGTTCCATTACACATAAAAGTCAACGGACGAAGGAGTCTTCTGTAGGGGGAGGTTTTGTGAAGAGCGTGGCGGTTTACTGAACATTAACATATTATTGCTTGTGGTACAGTTTTGGAAAAATAAAGACCTTCTCTTTAATATCGTTGAGAAAACATTGTCAAAGAACAAAAAGGTTTCAATTGAAACACCTTTATAGGGTTCCCACACAGACTAATTTTTCCATGTTACTGCGCTTGTTTTAAGAAAACAGACGGCTAATTAGCTATCTCCGTCTCCGAACACCTGAGAGTAAAATGGAAGAAAAACACCAAACGTGTTTTCAATTAAAAATACTATTGGATGCAACTGTATGAAAACAGTTTAGAGTAAGTGTGTATTTTGCATTTGTGAAATTATTTAGTGATATGAATGTAGAGGGATTTATATATCTAGAACCATACCGCAATTGAGAACAGATTCACATTTAGATGAAGTATTTGGCTATTTTAGGTTCAAGAGCCAATTCGCCCATTAAACTGAACATGTAAAGTCATTGGACTAAAGACTTAACGTTAGGCTCCTATAGTCCAATATTGGGCTAGACAGCACGATGGTGTGAAAAGAATATAACATGAATTCTGAACTTGGTTCCATCTACTGCTTAAACACCAGGGAGCCAACAGAGCGAGAGAGCCTGACCTTGTTCCACTGCTTGCACACCAGGCAGCAGGTAAGCAGGGTCTGCGGGTCCAGCCACCGCAACAGGTAGAAAGTGAGCTCCAGGGGCAACAGGCGCAGGAAGTCCCTCTTAAGCAACGCCTCCAGCCCATTGGACAAGTGCCGGAGCTGGACAGCATTACTCAGCGAGATGAGCTGGTCCAGGGACTGGTTGCGCTGTTGGTCACTAAGCGAGAGGAAAGAGGCGGAGACTGACTCCAGCCACCCCTCAAAGACCGCCTTCTCCATGGGCACATGAGAACGTCGACCTGCGGTTTCAGGGTTGAGTAATGATAATTAACTACATAACATTATCTACTTAAAATCACCTTAGCCAGTCTGGAACACTACCAGTAAACGTCTACTTCAAATAATTTACTTAAGTTCTTAGTTAACGTTAACGTTAGATACAATACTGCTTTTGTTGTATTGAGTAGAAAACTTTACTTAGAACAGTAGTTTATCTAGCTAGTTAGCTATTACTTTAAATGAGCAACGGTAAAAATTCAAAGAATGTAACTAGCTAGCTATGCAGATAACGTTACCTAGTTAACGTTAGTGTACAAAGTTAGCCAAGTTGCTAAATATCTTACCAGTGAAACTAACTTAAGTGGTATATACACCTTGCTAGTTGGTAAATAGTACAATACAAAAGCTAGCAAAACGTACCATTTCCCGTAGAACCCGTATCGGTGAGAGGTATTATGCTAGCTCACAAGCTAGCTAGCCAATGCGGACAGGAAAAACTTATTCTTGGCCTGTCATTCCACAAAACAAAAACTCTTACAATAGAACACTTAGTCAGAAAAGTAAATTTAGCAAATGTCAACTCGTTAGTTTATAAGCTGAAGACAAAAACGTTAGCTTTACTGGCTAGCTGCATTATGTTAGCTAGCTGGACTTTCCGAAGAATGTAAATTAAAATGTTAGGTAATGCTAAGCATTACATCCACCAAAGACCTTGCATATATATATATATACACATATACACACACTTCTTACCTAAACGTAGAGTAATACTTTTACAACGTTACCTAGTCAGGTCCAATCTAGCTGGATACATCTCTCTTTTTGCAAACTACTATTTCTGTAAACCTCTTTCCGGCTACTTAGCTATGTTGTTCCGGGTCAATCTCTTTCACCTTTGTCAAATTGTCAAAACTTCACTGAGATGGTGAATAAATTGCTAGTGCTATTCGGAATCCTTGGGACGTCCTTACCATTGGGACGTAACGGCAATGACCGTGGATAAATGACAATATCAAAGAACAGTATTTATATTGAAGCAATTTCTGTCTCCAATAGAAATCCCCGATCACACCTGTAGGCGATGTCATGGCTCGCATAAAAATCATGCTCAGAAACACTTTAGACATTATCCGTCGTCTCGTGCTGAACTGCGCATGTGCAGGGTCTCAACTCAAATGCACTCCTTTGATATTAAGTTGTTTTCTACAAAACGTGTCAGTTTGTCACTTTCACGAGATTGGATTTTTAAAAATATGTTCAACTACTTATGACATTTGCTTAATTTTGGGCTGGGTCTTTAGATGGAGTAAATTAACTTGTAATGAAGAACGTTCTGTCATTGACTACTCAAACCCCGGCCTAGTCTTTTAGCAAGCGTTCCCGCGATGTTGCGCCTCAGTTTGAAAACTGACGACAGTTCACGCAGGCCTTAACCGGGTGGTATTGAAGACTCCCTTTCTTGAGTGGTCAAACTTTGCCGCACGAGGGCGATGCGCGCAACTTGGTGGCAGAACGCGAACGAGTTCTTACAGAACGCAAGCAAAAAAAAAGCCTCTATTTACCTTTTGCTTACGAGTGCATTTCATAATACTTTTGTTTGTCACTATGTCACTAATATGTTTGTCACCATCGTAAACCAACTGCATTATAAACACTTCAACCAGTAACATGGTTATTTGGTTAGCTTTTGCTACAGACTGTCAACGAGTGTAAACAACTGATGCACCCAAAATAGTTTAGCAAAGATCACAACCAAATATAATCTTAGCAACTGGTCAAGCAACAATCAAAACATCATTGTAAGTATGAGAACCCAAAACATTATGTTCAGAAGTATTAACGTAAATCTAGGCTACAGATGTCTTGCGTGGACACTTGGCTGCAGTATCTGTGCATGATTTAAGGATGTCATGTTCTGGAAAGAGGTCACAATGGGTGGGTCTCCCATAGACACCAATACAGCTGGGTATGGTCTTAGTTAATTGACTTTCATTTAAAACTTTTGAACTAACAAGGGAGAAGGCACCCACCTGAACAGCATCAACTCACAAAGAAGATTAATGGAGGGTCTCAAAGTAATCGCAGGAAAGGCCCTTTCCTGTTTCAGCATGACAATGCAAGGTCCATACAGAAATGGTTTGTCAAGATTGGTGTGGAAGAACTTGACTGACCTGCACTGAGCCTTGACCTCAACCCCATCGAACACCTTTGGGATGAATTGGATGCTGACTGCAAGCAAGGCCGAATTGACAAACATCAGTGCCCGGCCTCACTAATGCTCGTGGCTGAATGGAAGCAAGTCCCTGCAGCAATGTTCCAAAGTCTAGTGGAAAGCCTTCCCAGAAGAGTGGAGGCTGTTATAGCAGCAAAGGGCGGGGGGGCCAACTCCATATTAATGCCCATGATTCTGGAATGAGATGTTTGACAAGCAGGTTTCCACATATACTTTTGGCAATGTCGTGTCTGGCTGACCAATTTAACGTCACGAAACACAAACTACTACTTATTACAAAAGACTGGTGGTGCCACTGACAGTGAGGAAAGTACAAACCTGACAAAAAGACCTACCTACCGGTGTGTTTTAATGCAAAGATACGTAACAATGTGTAAAGGCAACCTTATTAGGAAGTTTGCAAGTTCAAACCCCCGAGCTGACACGGTACAAATCTGTCCTTCTGCCCCTGAACAGGCAGTTAAGTTAACCCACTGTTCCTAGGCAGTCATTGAAAATAAGAATTTGTTAACTGACTTGCCTAGTTAAATAAAGGCAAAATGATCTAGCCCACCATGCAACATATTTACAGACCTACATCTGCCTGTTTCGCTATGCTTTTCCCACTTCAGGGGAATATCCGCAGTTGGTGGACCGTTCTGATGAAGAATGCGTCGTTTGCTATGGTAGATTCACTCAGGCAGGATGAAAACGACTACGTCAACCATGATCCTTTGCTAGTTACGGTCAATTCCAACATGAACCGTAGCAAAAATATATATATTTTTTTTTTCTCACCCGGTGCCCTTCAGCCCGAATAGTGTATTTCATATTCAAATACTTCCGGCTTCATGCTTCATCAGGAGTTGTCCATAGGAGTACGTGGAAAACTCCTGATGGCGCATGAAGCATTTGAAATGCACTATTGGGGCTAAAGGGCACCAGGGATGATGATGATGATGATTATTATATATATACACACATACATATATACACTTTTTGTAAAAAAAAAAAAAATTAAATCTCTAACGGTTCATGGCGGAATTGTCCGTAAATTATTCCAGATATAGGTTCGGACGTGGGAAGTGTCGCCAAACAGGTACCAGTCGACAAATAACTCAGAACTCTGACCTACTTATAATACCTCACCACTCAGTCAGGAGAAATGATATACTCACCGCAGTGGAGGCTGGTGGGCAGAGCTATAGGAGGAAGGGCTCATTGTAATGGCTGGAATGCAATAAATGGACAGCTGTCAAACAAAAATATATGGAACCTCAACTCTATTCAATTTATTTCATTCCAGCCATTACAATGAGCCCGTTCTCCTACAGCTCCTTCCACCAGCCTCTACTGCACCATCACCTGAATAGGTGTCACCAAGCTGTCCTGTCTGATAGACAAACTGCAAAGTTCTGATATTTGTATGTGTTTTAATGATCTTTACACAATAGAAAAAAATATATTAACCAGACAATTCAAACTGTCAGAAATAATGGGCTCATGAACATAAACCCTGGATCTCCTAGCATTACCACAGGCACACACCTCAATTCCTAAACGGCTAACCTTAATCCCAAAAAATTCTGCCAATCGAAAAAAATCAAAAGATAAGCTTTGTAGTTTAGCTGAACAGAAATAAAACAAGTCAAATAGGCTCTCCCCAATGTGAGCATGCCTCAAAGTAAGAGCAAACTAGGACGAGGCAATAGGGGCTCTGGGTTGTGAGGAGCAAATTTACTTGTGCCTGGGTTGTGAAATGCAATATGACAGCTGTGGCATTCCAGAAACACACCCCAGAACTTTTCACCCTGCTGAATACATCCATGTTGTTCCTGATGTCTGAAAGCAGGAAGTTGCCCCTCTGTGAATGATAGATTATATCACTGAGTCGACATCACAGCAGCATAAAGGCAAGCACTCCTGCCTCTACCGCATTTCTCCCTTTCTACTTCTGAAAGAGCGGTCTGAAGATTTGTTCGACTGATCGTGTGTCACTGCCACACCATTACAGCTATGGTTTTTGTAGTGTCTTATGTCAGAAAAGCCCTTTCCACATCTCTTGCAATAATAAGGCCTAACTCCAGTGTGGACTTGCATGTGGGCTTTGACGTTGTTGGCTTGGCCGAAACCTCTCCCGCAGACGTCACATTTGAATGGCTTCTCTCCCGTGTGGACTCGCTCATGCCTTTTGAGATTGGTGTTTACTGCAAATGTCTTGTCACAATAACTGCATTTGAAGGGCTTTTCACCTGTATGGGTTCGCTCATGTCCTTCTAGAGCTTGCCTAAGAACAAATTTCTTTTCACAGTATTTACAAGCGTAGGGCTTCACCCCACTGTGAAGTCTCATGTGATAGTCAAAAGTATGTTTATAGGCAAAGGTCTTTCCGCAAATGGAACAAGAGTATTGCTTTTGTCCAGTGTGAATTCGTTGATGGTTTTTCAGAGTTAGCATGGAGCTGAAGCCGTTCAAACATATGTCACAACTGAATGGCTTTGTTGAGGTTCCCGGTCTCCTGGCGGTTCTCGTTCTCTCTTTTCTCTCTCGTTCTTTCTGCTTCTCTCCTTCAGCCGTGTGCCATTTTAGATGGTGTCGTCTCATTAGAAAATTGTACATAAAAGTCTTCCCACATAGGTCACACATAAATGGTTTGGTTGCCCCATGACGATGCATGTGAGCTTTTAAGAGGGTGGACTGAAGGTAGCTTTTCCCACACACTTTACATTTGTATGGTCTCTCCCCTGTGTGAAGCACTTGGTGTCTCACAAGGTTTCCTTTATGACCGAAAGCAGCTCCACATGTCTCACATGTAAATGGCTTCTGCCCTGTATGGATTACCTTGTGCTTTTCAAGGCTGGATTTAGTTATAAAGCGCTTACCACACTCTGAGCATGAATGTGGACGTTCACCTGTATGTGTTCGCATATGATAACTCAGGCCACCACTCTGTGTGTAACTCTTCCCACACACAGCACAGCTGTATGGTTTTTCACCAGTGTGGATTCTCTCATGCTCAATAAGCAGTTTTCTTTTTGTAAAACCCTTTCCACAAGTCAGGCACTTGAACGGTCTCTCCACTGCATGAACAAGCTGATGTCGTTTCAGATCTTTTTTGGTAAAGAATGTATTTCCACAGACTTTGCAACTGAGAGTTTTCTCTCTGTGACGCAACATGTGATGTTCGAGCTGCTTAGACATTGAGAAAGTTTTGCCACATTGACCACAAGCGAATGGCCTCTCTCCTGTGTGAATTAGCTTGTGACGTACCAGCAAGCGATTCCGACTGAAGGTCTTGTCACAATCATCACACTTGAATGGTTTTGTGTGAGTTAGCGTGTGAGATTCCAGTGACCCTTCCCTGCTGAAGGTCTTTTCACAAACATCACACTTGAAGGGTCTTGTGTGAGTTAGCTTGTGTTGTATCAGCCGTTTGTTCTGGCTGAAGGTCTTCTCACAAATATCACACTTGAAGCGTTTGGTTTCTTTGGATCGTGTCCCTTTAGTAGTATTGCTGTTTTTCTGGCTTTCGTGGCAGTCTCTCTCGTTGCCCTCAGGCAGAGCAGCTCTCATATGCTCAACGTTGGAATCAGTGTCTCTTGGGGTGGGGTCTGTATTCAGTCCATCTGTGTCTCCCAGAGAGGAGTCATTCTCCAATGAAGATGTCTCTGTGGGTTTACTGCAAAAATTTGCAGGACCTAAAGATGAAAGGAATATGAGTAATATACATATTAGCCTATAGATCTCCTGATTGTGTAGCATGAGGCATCTTGATGTACAAATAAACCAGCTGAACAGGACACTAGTCTAATTTAGTTAGTCAAATAAGTCTACCAATATATGGCAATTAGGGTTGGGCGATATTAGAATCGTATCAGATATCGAAGATGACTAACAGCCATCGTTGATGGCGACGACATTGTGATATGACAGACAATGTATAGCCTATTTCAACTTGACTGGCACCACGCAGTAATGAGCTGACCGGGTAGCCCACAGCAGGACCATCCCAAGTAGCCTATGATTTTGCTATAGACTGCATAACATATTTCAATAAATATGTTATAAACAATTTACAGAATGTAGACATAGCTAAGATTTAATCAAAGCAGCGCTAACGGGCCAGTAAAAAAAAAGTAAATTTTTTTCCATCTCAATGTCAGATGATCTGGGCCATGTAGCCTAATCCTATTACATTTGTATTTATTTTATAGCGGACACTCGTGTCCAATTCTTTTAAAAGCCTAATTTTATATTTTCTGTACCTATATGAATAGGACTTCAGTTTTTATGCATGCTGACTTTCTCTCACTGCACTACTTCATGATCAAACCATGAATTTATCTAACTGTCTTCTAGGCTCTCAAAGTTTTAAGTTGTTTTTGAATAACCCAAAAACGTGATAGGCCTACGGTAATAATGAGAGCAGCAGAACAAACAATAGGAAAATAGATACATCTTACAATAGTTTGAACAAAGCTTACAGTTGAGCAAAGCTTAGTCTACTATGAAAGAAACACATGCATCCCCCTCCTTGCGATTGGGAACCAAATGCCAAATCCTACTAATTAAAATAGCCTATCAAAAGCTATGCAGAGTATTTCCAAAATAAGCTATTATGTTATGTCCTAAAGTATCAGCTTTCAAATGGGAACATAAGGTCAGTCTATATGAGACTCTTTATCACAGCTTTATTTTAAAAGACAAATATTAGGGGCAACAAGTGAAATTTAGCAAACAATAT
Source organism: Oncorhynchus keta (assembly GCF_023373465.1). NCBI lineage: Eukaryota > Metazoa > Chordata > Actinopteri > Salmoniformes > Salmonidae > Oncorhynchus > Oncorhynchus keta. Next base: position 13,513,247 of record NC_068429.1, read on the forward strand.
CAAAATGGAAAATTTTTAATGAGAAGTCAAAAGAACTTACAGCTGAGCACAGCTTCTGAAATAAATTGTGTAGTGTAGGCCCTTTTCAATGATAGTAGGAGTATAGAAGCCTAGGCATAATAAGAGAGGAAGATTGTTCAAAAATGTGACTCATTGAATGATTATCCCGTTCTGGGGACAGCAGAGTTGCAGCAGGGCTCTGATTCAGAGGGGTTGTGTTAAATGTGAAAGACACATTTCAGTTGAATGCATTCATTTGTACAATTGATTAGGTATTCACCTTTCCCCCTTGGTGATTTAAAAGGCGCTACATGGTCAATCCGTTATCTGTATTGATGTGCAGCATTTACGGTGATATGGCCTCTGCAGAAGCCAGGGCATTCATACTTCTTGCCCTTCCCCAGCGCAGAGCTGTTGTGAAGGAAGTTGTCAAGGAAGTGAGTTTGTGTTTATACAGGACCTCCCGCCCTCACCTACTGTCAACCGGAGCCCTCCGAAATTTACAAAACATTACAGGCGCACAGCGATGTGGACAGAGCCCAATTCGGCAGCTGCGTGCCCCCGGGGGGATTCGAAATTACGTCCCACCGCCCAGGGCGCCTCCGACCACATTGCGGATCAAGCATAAATTTCATTTTACAACACTTCAAAATACGCACAGCCAGCGAGGGCTCATTCTTGACTGTCACTTGCATTACCGCGCGCACACACGTTTACGTGCAACAGCTCCAACAGAGAGGAATAGGTTACTAAAAAAGATTAGTCTACAAAATATATTTATTCATGATTCATGTTTTATGGGTACTTCATCACGATAAGACAAAGGTTGACATCGCCCAACCCTAATGGCAACATACATTATTACATGAGCGTCAAAATAAGCATACTTTTACCAGGCCGTGTATTGTTTTCAAACAACTTGGTCATCTTCACGACCTTGGTCTTCAGTTTCACGTTCTCATTTTGTAAACTCGAGGAAGCCACTAGGAATAGTTGGCAGATTTTACGAATAGCCTCTCCCGTCACCAGATTCATTATTGTGCAAAGCTGTGTAAAGAATAGGGGGGGGGGGACACGTTACCTAAGAAGCCAGCTTTCCATACGTGCTACAGCAAAGATGTGAAACCAATAAGTAAGCAAGCTAACTTGCTACGTTAGCTAGCTTGATAAGCTAATTGCATGAAGCTAACGTGGCTAGCTTAGTTTGCCAAGTACATTAGAGATGATCATATGTGGTTAAACACCAACGTTTGATAAACTATCTATCTACTAGACAACGTATTGCAGCTAACGTTAGTTACCAGTAAATGTTGGTGCAACTTTAGCTAACGTTAACTTGTGCAACTCCGTAACGTCATTAGTCACGCTGTACTCACCTCTCTCTCCGGATTGTACGAGTTTGGCACGACGCGCAAAAATGGACTAATTTCTGTAATTACCGTCTCGACGACAACGGCCATAATCGATGTTGTTTCTGACTGAAACATATTGTAAGCTGTAGCCATTTTGCCCTCAGACTCATTCGCATAGAATAAGAACCAAGCTAACTATATACTATAGCTACCTAGCATGCTGCCAGCAATGTGAAGCTAGTCAGATATGGTCTTGTCTCCGCCCTAACAGGATTGTTGTCCCAAAGGCGGGAAGGAAGAGGTTTGTCTAGAAGGGATACAGCTTCGGTCAAAATTGACTTTACGTAGCAGGTTAGAACGTACACAGCAGATAAAGAGAATTAGGTTAGGATTAGCTAAAATTCACATAACAAAAATGTGACGTTAAAATACTGTATCCATTCTAGACAAGACCGGAAGGCATGTGTCCTTGCATGCCGCCACCAACTGTGTGGGCTGTGTCCGCCTACTGTTCTGGAGTGTGAATTCATTTCACTTTGTGACAGAAAGGGGATAGGGAACAGGGAATAAAAAAAAAATACAAATCATTTGGGGGGGGCTTTTTATTTGTCCTGTTTTTATGTGTATGTGAATAACTCAGGTCGGAAAGTTTGGTAAAGTTCAAGCATAATCCTTTACTCAGGTATAACATGTTACAGGTCACAACGTCCCAATCAAATCAAATTGTATTTGTCACATACACATGTTTAGCAGATGTTAATGCGAGTGTAGCGAAATGCTTGTGCCTCTAGTTTTGACCATGGAGTAGTATCTAACAAGTAATCTAACCTAACAATTTCACAACAACTACCCTATACACACAAGTGTAAAGGAATGAATAAGAATATGTACATAAAAATATATGAATGAGCGATGGCCGAACGGCATAGGCAAGATGCAGTAGATGGTATAGAGTACAGTATATACATATGAGATGAGTAATGTAGGGAATGTAAACATTATATAAAGTGGCATTGTTTAAAGTGGCTAGTGATACATTTATTAAGTACATTTTACATTATTAAAGTGGCTAGAGATGAGTCAGTATGTTGGCAGCAGCCACTCAATGTTAGTGATGGCTGTTTAACAGTCTGATGGCCTTGAGATAGAAGCTGTTTTTCAGTCTCTCGGCCCCTGCTTTGATGCACCTGTAGTGACCTCGACCTTCGGGATGATAGCGGGTGAACAGGCAGTGGCTTGGGTGGTTGTTGTCCTTGAAAATAACCTCACACTCAACGTCAACAAAACTAAGGAGATGATTGTGGACTTCAGGAAACAGCAGAGGGAACACCCCCCTCTCCACATCGATGGAACAGTAGTGGAGAGGGTAGCAAGTTTTAAGTTCCTCGGCATACACATCACAGACAAACTGAATTGGTCCACTCACACAGACAGCATCGTGAAGAACCTCAGGAGGCTGAAGAAAGTCGGCTTGTCACCAAAAGCACTCACAAACTTCTACAGATGCACAATCGAGAGCATCCTGGCGGGCTGTATCACCGCCTGGTACGGCAACTGCTCCGCCCACAACCGTAAGGCTCTCCAGAGGGTAGTGAGGTCTGCACAACGCATCACCGGGGGCAAACTACCTGCCCTCTAGGACACCTACACCACCCGATGTTCCACTTCATGATTGTGTCCCACTTGTTGTTGATTCTTCACAAAAAAATACAGTTTTATATCTTTATGTTTGAAGCCTGAAATGTGGCAAAAGGTCGCAAAGTTCAAGGGGGCCGAATACTTTCGCAAGGCACTGTATCCTCCAAACACCGGCTTTGAGGGCATTATCACTTTTATACAACGGGTTACCAACATGTTCAAATAATGACTGATATATTTTCATTTAAAACATTTTTTTTAAATTAATTCTATTTCATCCTTCCACAAGATGTAGTCCCAAAACAAATCTAGGGTTGCAGGAGACGCGACTATTGTTCCATTGCCATACTGGCTGGCAACCTTGTTATCCCTTGCTTACTAGCCATGCCAACTACAGCTAATTTAGTCGTCAAAATAACAGACAGAATAACAGCAGCTGCAGGTAGTAGCTGCATTTGCATAAACTGTTCTTGTGACATTTATGGGTGATTATGCAACTTCGAAACTTTCAGAAATTAAAACTTATTCAAACACCATTTTACCAGTATTGTACTCTTCTTTGATTTGTCTAGAAACAATATCTGATAATGGCTGCGAGGTTTTCCTAATATGAATAATTCAACACGATGCGTGAATGTATAAACTTGCCTTGGTGACAGCTGAAAACATTTATTTATCATGAAAAATAAGACATTTTCAGCCAACCGTTTTGTGAGATTATGATAACAACCATATGATTTCCATATCTAAAACAAATAAATGTATGTAATTATGCATAATATATTAATTTACCTCAAAATATGGGGTGTGGTGGAAATGACATCTATGTAAAAAATAAAAAAAAATAAAAAATAATTATGTATGAAAACAATATTTTATTGCAAACATTTTGAACAAAACACCGGAACAACATGAGAACAATGTGTTACAGATGCTACAAATAGAAATTCTATCACATATATAGTGGGAAGAGTTCATTGAGAGCTACACGTTTTATTTAATGTATGATTTTATGCCCTGCTTTGTATGTACTGTATAGTGAGTTTCCAACTCTGAGGCTTAGAAAGAGAGCTAAGTTCCTCCCAGACCAAGGCATCCAGCTCCATGTACCTTTTGGTCACTGGATGGGGCTTGCACGATACCAGGGTAAACGTCCTGATCATACTCAACTACATACCACTTTCCATTCAATGCTTCACTTAGATCTTCAATGGGCTGGTAGGTGCTTTGAGATGAGTCGAATTTTCCATCTTGGTCTGCCTCAGTTTCTTCAACCAGAGTCACAGTCTGTGGGCTTAAATAGCTGCAGTGATGTGGAAAGGAACAGAAGCAACTGAGTAGCCGCCAAGTTATCTCCCCTGGACTGTCGGTGACGATCTGGAGACAGGAAATTCAAAAGGTTATGCACATTCGGAATATGTAATCATAACATAGTCTAGTGATACAAAGTGTAGTGATAATATGTTTGTATAACAAATGTGAAATTCGACATAAAATAACCCACAATTATTACCTGGTGTATCTTCATTGTCCCACTGATTGTCTCCAGGTGATCCGGTAGGTGGTGGGCCTCGATGCTCTCTAGCTCCTCCTCTGAGATATATAAGAGCTTGTGATAGCTGACTGGTCTTTTGACAGTTCCTCAAATAGTTTTTGCATTTGGGAGGTCCTTGCCTTGTGCCACAATTTCATCCGCTCTTCGTTTCACAGCTGCTCCTACCCCATCTTTTCCATGTTTGGCTTCTAGGAAATTCCACGTAATTCTCTGGAGGCCCATTTCAAAGGGAAGGGTGGAGAGATAGGTCTAAAAATAATTTTTACTATGTTGGCTTGTAGGCCCATCACTCACCAAGTGTACAGCAGTAGCCGATGGGCAGAGCTCAAGAAAGTAGGCCAGTGTTTTTGAGAGATGGGCCCAGATAGCAGAGGGGTCATGCCGCATAGAAGACCTCAGTGAGCAAAGTGAAACTGTATCATTTGTGGTATATCCAACACAGATGGAGGGTCACCTGCTTCTGAGAATCACCAAAGTGAACTGCCTGGATTTCACTGGTGTATTTACACAGGTAGTTCTCTGCAAAGTCAATATGCCCAATGATCTCCTCTTTCCCCAGATTCTCTTTTAATTCTCTCAGTTTGGAGTATTGGTGTCGAATGTCGTACACGTGTTTCCCCAACTTCATTTCAATCCTTTGGAGAGGTCCTCCAATAGAATCTGCAGTGTGCCACATATATTTTATTTTACTGTCAAATGTACAGTGAATTTCTCCATGTTTCCCTCTTTGTTTTTCTTCTCTCTCTTCAGTTTTGTTTTTCCTCTCAAACCACCATGTCTGCTCACCAGCATCAGTCAGATGTTTTAATTTTGCTTGGCAAAGGGAGAACTGTGTACATGCACTATTTTTATCAGGTTCCCACAGCACAAAGACTCAATAACTTTCTCAACGTTGCTGCAGCTGATCGCTTTGTGATGCTGTAGTTTGTCCGCCATGAACTGGAGGTTGGCTTGGGTTTTACAGAGACGTGTCCCTATCCTGGACTGTTGGCCTGACAACCCAAAAAGGACGTATTTTGCAGAAATCACAGTAGGACATTTTAATTTTCTTAAACTTCTTCTTAGCGCTTCTGCTTTTTCTTCTTGTTCCTCGTTAGTGTGTCCTTTTTCCCTGTTGTTGCTCTGCTGTCATCACGTTCATAGAATCAAATGATTTTCTCTTCTGTGGCAGTGCTAATTCTGTTACACTGATTTTTCCTTGAGTAATTGAAGACTTGATGGCCTGTTTTCATTTGCCCTCATTGCTTTTGCTGAAAATCCAAATTCTCTGTTTGTGGCTTTGACAAGGCCATACTTTCTCAGGATGTTGCCTCTGAGCATTTTTGAAGCCACTTGTTTGTCCTTGACATTGACATTTTTTAAAAATACTTTTGTTTTAACTCTGCAATTATGGCATTTTGAAACAATAAAAAATCCTTCTCAAGATCTTCGGAGTTCCCTTCATTTGATGTTTTGTCTTTGTCTTTGTTGGAATCTTGTCTCTTCCTTTTGTTCATCAGTCAATCATACCTTTTTTGTATTTCTCAGCTTTCCGTAAAGCATTATCAAGTTTGACATATTGTCATACTAAGATCTCTGTATGCATTTGAGCGACCTCTTCCAACCCTTTTCCTTCCAGCAAGTATTCGACTTCTCATTCCTGTTGCAGACGATGAGGAAGGGGTATCAGGATGTGCATCAGGGGCAGGTAAGTTAGGGGCAGGTATGATGGCTGCAAGTCATCTGGTGACTGAGGTGGTGTGTTGGCTGATAGGTAGGTCTCCATTGCAACTGTTCTCTTTAAAGTCTGTCTTCTATTCCGTTGGTTACATTTCCATTGCCATCTCTTGTTTCTTTGTTTTCGCTTTGTAAGCTCAGAGATAGATTTCACTTCTCCATTCTCTTTTTTCTTCCAGTATCTCTCCCTGTCTTTTGCAGATGTTCCTGGTATCGTATAGGATCCTTTTTAAATGTAGTTTCTATACAGTGGGGAGAACAAGATTTGATACACTGCCGATTTTGCAGGTTTTCCCACTTACAAAGCATGTTTATTTATTTATTTTTATTTATTTCACCTTTATTTAACCAGGTAGGCAAGTTGAGAACAAGTTCTCATTTACAATTGCGACCTGGCCAAGATAAAGCAAAGCAGTTCGACAGATACAACAACACAGAGTTACACATGGAGTAAAACAAACATACAGTCAATAATACAGTATAAACAAGTCTATATACAATGTGAGCAAATTAGGTGAGAAGGGAGGTAAAGGCAAAAAGGACATGGTGGCAAAGTAAATACAATATAGCAAGTAAAACACTGGAATGGTAGTTTTGCAATGGAATAATGTGCAAAGTATAAATAAAAATAATGGGGTGCAAAGGAGCAAAATAAATAAATAAATTAAATACAGTTGGGAAAGAGGTAGTTGTTTGGGCTAAATTATAGGTGGGCTATGTACAGATGCAGTAATCTGTAAGATGCTCTGACAGTTGGTGCTTAAAGCTAGTGAGGGAGATAAGTGTTTCCAGTTTCAGAGATTTTTGTAGTTCGTTCCAGTCATTGGCAGCAGAGAACTGGAAGGAGAGGCGGCCAAAGAAAGAATTGGTTTTGGAGGTGACTAGAGAGATATACCTGCTGGAGCGTGTGCTACAGGTGGGAGATGCTATGGTGACCAGCGAGCTGAGATAAGGGGGGACTTTACATAGCAGGGTCTTGTAGATGACATGGAGCCAGTGGGTTTGGCGACGAGTATGAAGCGAGGGCCAGCCAACGAGAGCGTACAGGTCGCAATGGTGGGTAGTATATGGGGCTTTGGTGACAAAACGGATTGCACTGTGATAGAGTGCATCCAATTTGTTGAGTAGGGTATTGGAGGCTATTTTGTAAATTACATCGCCAAAGTCGAGGATTGGTAGGATGGTCAGTTTTACAAGGGTATGTTTGGCAGCATGAGTGAAGGATGCTTTGTTGTGAAATAGGAAGCCAATTCTAGATTTAACTTTGGATTGGAGATGTTTGATATGGGTCTGGAAGGAGAGTTTACAGTCTAACCAGACACCTAAGTATTTGTAGTTGTCCACGTATTCTAAGTCAGAGCCGTACCAGAGTAGTGATGTTGGACAGGCGGGTAGGTGCAGGTAGCGATCGTGTAGGTCTGTAATTTTTATCATAGGTACACTTCAACTGTGAGAGATGGAATCTAAAACAAAAATCCAGAAAATCACATTGTATGATTTTTTTAGTAATTCATTTGCATTTTATTGTAGGTTGGTTCGTTCCAATGCGACGTTCATTTAACATTTGTGCAGGTGAAAGTCCGTTCTGCAGCGGTGGGCTGAAGTAGATCAGACTTTTCAGGAAATCCTCCTTTCCACCGTGTGCCTTTTCCCATCAGACCTTTGACAATTGTGACTGAACTCTCCGCTAAGCCATTTGGTTGGGGCTGGGGGTGTTGTGTTGTAATCCCCAGTCGTTAGCAAACGATCTGTGGGCCATTGTCCGAGTACAGTTCAGATGCAACCCCATGTCTTACGAAGATTTCAGGTAGGTGATTACAGCTTTGCTGGAGGTAGTTGGCAGTGTTGCTACTTCAGGGCAGTTTGAGTAGTAGTTGGTCAAAATAATGTGACTTTTGCCATTGCAGTCAAAAAGGTCAACTCCAATTTTGTAGTAGGGTCTGGATGAGGCATTAGCGGCTCTGCTTGCTGTTTTGGCCTGTACAGTTGTGGCCAAAAGTTTTGAGAATTTTCACAAAGTCTGCTGCCTCAGTTTGTAAGATGGCAATATGCATATACTCTAGAATGTTATGAAGAGTGATCAGATGAAGTCCCTCTTTGCCATGCAAATGAACTGAATCCCAAAAAACATTTCCACTGCATTTCAGCCCTGCCACAAAAGGACCAGCTGACATCATGTCAGTGGCTTTCTCGTTAACACAGGTGTGAGTGTTGACGAGGACAAGGCTGGAGATCACTCTGTCATGCTGATTGAGTTCAAATAACAGACTGGAAGCTTCAAAAGGAGGGTGGTGCTTGGAATCATTGTTCTTCCTCTGTCAGCCATGGTTACCTGCAAGGCCAGTAAGATTGCATCTAAATCAACCATTTATTGGATCGTCAAGAACTTCAAGGAGAACAGTTCAATTGTTGTGAAGAAGGATTCAGGGCGCCCAAGAAAGTCCAGCAAGCACCAGGACCGTCTGCTAAAGTTGATTCAGCTGTGGGATCGGGGCACCACCAGTACAGAGCTTGCTCAGGAATGGCAGCAGGCAGGTGTGAGTGCATCTGCACGCAGAGTGAGGCGAAGACTTTTGGAGGATGGCCTGGTGTAAAGAAGAGCAGCAAAGAAGCCACTTCTCTCCAGGAAAAACATCAGGGACAGACTGACATTCTGCAAACGGTACAGGGATTGGACTGCTGAGGACTGGGGTAAAGTCATTTTCTCTGATGAATCCCCTTACCGATTGTTTGGGACATCTGGAAAAAACCTTGTCTGAGAAGACAAGGTGAGTGTTACCATCAGTCCTGTGTCATGCCAACAGTAAAGCATTCTGAGACCATTCATATGTGGGGTTGCTTCTCAGCCAAGGGAGTGGGCTCACTCACAATTTTGCCTAAGAACACAGCCTAAGAACACAGCCATGAATAAAGAATGGTACCAACACATCCTCCGAGAGCAACTTCTCCCAACCATCCAGGAACAGTTTGGCGACGAACAATGCCTTTTCCAGCATGATGGAGCACCTTGCTATAAGGGAAAAGTGATAACTAAGTGGCTCGGGGAACAAAACATCAATATGTTGGGTCCATGGCCAGGAAACTCCCCAGATCTTAATCCAATTGAGAACTTGTGGTCAATCCTCAAGAGGCGGGTGGACAAACAAAACCCCACAAATTCTGACAAACTCCAAGCATTGATAATGCAAGAATGGGATGCCATCAGTCAGGATGTGGCCCAGAAGGTAATTGACAGCATGCCAGGGCAGATTTCAGAGGTCTTGAAAAAGAAGGGTTAACACTGCAAATATTGACTCTTTGCTTCAACTTCATGTAATTGTCATTAAAAGCCTTTGACACTAGTAACATTGTAACATCTGACAAAAATATCTAAAGACATTGAAGCAGCAAACTTTGTGGAAATGAATATTTGTGTCATTCTCAAAACTTTTGGCCATGACTGTAGGTAAACACAGTTCACATAAAGCAGTGGTCTGGCCGATTTTCTTGGTTCATTATTGACCAGTACATTACTTATCCTGCTCGTCATTTGTATTATTCCTCACTCAAGTGGGCCACCTTTCTTTTTTATTTGGCATTTCTTTGCGTGGTGTCATGGGAATGACAATCTTGTTGCCTTTGAACACTATGTCATTCACAATGGTGAGCTTCGCTCTGCACATCCAGTAATCCTGTATTCTTCTTGGACAGTTGTTTTTCTGTGCGGGCCATCCTATCAGTATTGTTTCTTTCAACTCTGTCATTGTTTGGTCAGCTGAGGTCTCTCGTTTGTCTGCTCCATTCTCTCAGAAGACACAGGAAATGGTGCTATGATCATGTTGATGTAGGCCTGAATCTCAGTGTTTCTATGTGTTGGCGCTCTCTTTTTTGTCGACTGCTGGAGAAAGTGTCAGTGGCAAACATGAACTTTCCCGGGGTGGATATCATCTTCACATCATACTTTTGCAGTCTGATCAACATTCTCTGGATTCTCATTGGACAATCATTCACTGGTTTAGACATGATTGACACCAATGGTTTGTGGTCTGTTTCTACTTCGAAGGCTTAGCTGTGTTTTTCTGTGAATAGGTGCTGACCTAACATAATCGTTTGTGGTGCTTTTGCTGTAAAGCCTATTCTAAATCGGACACCGTGGTGGGATTAACAACAAGATTAGCTTTAAAATGGTATAAAATACTTGTATGTTTGAGGAATTGTAATTTTGAGATTTCTGTTGTTTTGAATTTGGCGCCCTGCACTTTCACTGGCTGTTGTCATATCGATCCCGTTAAAGGGATTTCAGCCCTAAGAAGGTATTGGCAAAGATACTTCAGCTAGCGTTATCCTTATGTAGCCATATAAAATATCTGATTTGTATAACACTATTTTGGTTACTACATGATTCCATGTGTTATTTCATAGTTTTGATGTCTTGACTATTATTCTACAATGTAGAAAATAGTCATAATAAAGAAAAACCCTGGAATGAGTAGGTGTCCAATCTTTTGACAGGTACTGTAAATAATTATAAATGTATAATTGTAAATGTAAAAATTATAAAAGTAGAACTGATGCAAGGTTTTTGTTGAGAAGGATTGTAAAAAAAAAAATATCCTGGATTCCCAAGCTGATTCCAAATTCCCAATTTAAATTAACCAAGCACCAAAAGACAGTGAGTGATGCCACTGAACATCAGTGTGTAAAAAAAATTAAGGGCTTCAGGTGCATTAATGCCAAGAGATCGATCTATATAGTGAAGAAAAATAAACACAACATGAAACAATATCATATTTTACTGTGTTACAGTTCATAAGGAAATCAGTCAATTGAGATGAATTCATTAATATGGCTTTCACATGACTGAGCAGGGGTGCAGCTAGGGGTGGGTACTGGGGAGCCAGGCTCAGACAATCAGAATAAGTTTTTCCCTACAAAAAGGGCTTTATTACAGCCTGAAACACTCTTTCATCAGCTGTCCAGGTGGCTGGTACCAGACGATCTCGCAGGTGAAGAAGCTGGATGTGGAGGTCCTGGGCTGGCATGGTTACACGTGGTCTGTGGTTGTGAGGCCGGTTGGATGTACTGACAAATTCTCCAAAACAAAGTTGGAGGCAGCTTATGGTAGAGATATTAACATTACATTCTCTGGCAACAGCTTTGGTGGACATTCCTGCAGTCAGCACACCAATTGCACACTCCTTCAAAACTTGAGAAAACTGTAGCATTGTGCTGTGTGACAAAATTGCACATTTTAGAGTGGCCTTTTGGTGTCTACAACACAAGGTGCACCTATATAATGAGCATGCTGTTTAATCAGCTTATTGACATGCCTCAGCTGTCAGGTGGATGGCAAAGGAGTTAACTAAAAGGGATGAAAAAAAATCAGGCCAAAATTTCAGAGAAATTAGTACACTTTACATGTTGCGTTTATTTTTTCATTTAAAAAAATTTGTATCCCTTTTTCTCCCCAATTTCGTGGTATCCAATTGTTTAGTAGCTACTATCTTGTCTCATCGCTACAACTCCCATACGGGCTCGGGAGAGACGAAGGTTGAAAGTCATGCGTCCTCCGATACACAACCCAACCAAGCCGCACTGCTTCTTAACACAGCGCCATCCAACCCGGAATCCGGCCGCACCAATGTGACGGAGGAAACAATGTGTACCTGGCAACCTTGGTTAGCGCAAACTGCGCCCGGCCCGCCACAGGAGTCGCTGGTGCGTGACGAGACAAGGATTTCCCTACCGGCCAACCCCTCCCTAACCCAGGCCAATTGTGCGTCGCCCCACGGACCTCCCCGTCGCGGCCGATTACGACAGAGCCTGGGCGCGAACCCAGAGTCTCTGGTGGCAATAAAAAGTAAGTATAGCTCAAACAGAAATCCTATGGATTATCTTGGCAAAGGAGACAAAATGACAGACAAAATGTGAATGACTTACATGAATTAGGTGTTTAATGATTTACACAATAAAATTAAAAATAGGAAAAATCTTAAACAATTCAGTACACTGTCAGAAATAAACAGTCATGTCTTTATGAGGAATTTGGCCTCATGAACATTGACCCTAAGACTTACAGCAATATCTCCAAGCATTTACAGTAGGCACTCATCTCATTTCCTAAAGCACACATTCATTTCCTATGAGGCTTTCCAGAAACCCATCCCAGAACTTTTAACCCTACAGATACATCCCCATTGGTCCTGATGTCTGAAAGCAGGAAGTTGCCCCACTGTGAATGATAGATTATATCACTGAGTCGACATCACAGCAGCATTATGACAAGCACTGCTGTCTTCACCTCCTTTGTTATTTCTGAAAGAGCGGTCTGAAGATTTACGAGACCGATCACGTGTTGCTGCCACACCATTACAGCTATGGTTTTTGTAGTGTCTTATGTCCGAAAAGCCCTTTCCACATCTCTTACAATAATAAGGCCTAACTCCAGTGTGGACTTGCATGTGGGCTTTGACGTTGTTGGCTTGGCTGAAACCTCTCCCGCAGACGTCACATTTGAATGGCTTCTCTCCCGTGTGGACTCGCTCATGCCTTTTGAGATTGGTGTTGACTGAGAAAGTCTTGTCACAATAACTGCATTTGAAGGGCTTTTCACCTGTATGGGTTCGCTCATGTCCTTCTAGAGCTTGCTTAAGAACAAATTTCTTTTCACAGAATTTACAAGGGTAGGGCTTCACCCCACTGTGAAGTCTCATGTGATAATCCAAAGTATTTTTATAGGCAAAGTTCTTTCCGCAAATGGAACAAGAGTATTGCTTTTGTCCCGTGTGACTTCGTTGATGGTTTTTCAGAGTTAGCATGGAGCTGAAGCCATTCAAACATATGTCACAACTGAATGGCTTTGTTGAGGTTCCTGCTCTCCTGGCGGTTCTCTCTCTCGTTCTCTCTCTTCTCTGTCGTTCCCTCTGCTTCTCTCCTTCAGCTGTGTGCCATTTTAGATTGTGTCGTCTCATTTGAAAATTGTACATAAAAGTCTTCCCACATAGGTCACACATAAATGGTTTGGTTGCCCCATGACGATGCATGTGAGCTTTTAGGTCGGTGGACTGAAGGTAGCTTTTCCCACACACTTCACATTTGTAAGGTCTCTCCCCTGTGTGAAGAACTTGGTGTCTCTGAAGGTTTGCTTTATGGCCGAAAGCAGCTCCACATGTCTCACATTTAAATGCCTTCTCCCCTGTATGAACAACCATGTGGTTTTTGAGGCTGCTGCTTGTCATAAAACCCTTACCACACTCTGAACATGAATGCGGACGTACACCTGTATGTGTTCGCATATGAATATTTAGGCCACCATGCTGTCTGTAACTCTTTCCACACACAGCACAGGTGTATGGTTTTTCACCAGTGTGGATTCTCTCGTGCTCAATAAGCAGTTTCCTTGATGTAAAACACTTGTCACAAGTCAGGCACTTGAACGGTCTCTCCACTGCATGAACAAGCTGATGTCGTTTCAGATCTTTCTTGGTAGAGAATGTATTTCCACAAACTTTGCAACTGAACGTTTTTTCTCTGTGACGCACCATGTGATGTTCGAGCTGCTTGGACATTCTGAATGTTTTGCCACATTGACCACAAGTGAATGGCCTCTCTTCTGTGTGAATTAGCATCTGATGTACCAGTGTGTGAATTAGCTTGTGAGCTTCCAGTGACCCCTTCCTGCTGAAGGTCTTTTCACAAACATCACACTTGAAGGGTCTTGTGTGAGTTAGCTTGTGTTGTACCAGTAGGTTCTTCCGGCTGAAGGTCTTCTCACAAACATCACACTTGAAGCATTTGGTTTCTTTGGATCGCATCCTTTTAGTAGTATTGCTGTGTTTCTGGCTTTCATGGCCGTCTCTCTCGTTGCTCCCTGGCAGAGCAGCTCTCATATGCTCAACGTTGGATTCAGTGTCTCTTGGGGAGGGGTCTGTATTCAGTCCATCTGTGTCTCCCAGAGAGGAGTCATTCTCCAATGAAGACATCTCTGTGGGTTTGCTGCAAACCTTTGCAGGACCTAAAGACAAAAGGCTTATGAGTATATATACACATTTATACACACACACACAAAAACTATAAATTAAGCAGGTTTTTCAAATGAGGATTGCACAAACGAATTTCATTAATTAAAAATAAGTAGCCTTGACCGAGCTAGAAAGGCCGGAGCCTATAGATCTTCTCTTTATGTAGCATGAGGCATCTTGATTATGTACAAATAAAGCAGCTGGACAGGACGCCAGTCTGAATCTTTTTTTTTTTACATTAGCATTAAAATAAACATACGTTTACAAGCCTGTGAATTGTTTTCAAACAACTGGTCCATATTCAGTAGTGCACACTGTAGCAAAACGTTTTGCAAAGGAAAGTGAAAAAGTGGAAAGGAAAGTGAAAATACATTTGCCCATAATATGTAAATTACTCCTGTCTACAGAAATAAATCAAATTATTCAAAATACTAAACCACAGAGCATGATATAGCCACAGAGGATCATTAGGGTCTCCCAAAATATAATTGTGGATGGTTTTAAAATCGCATAGCCTAAAGTTAGGAAGCTCGCAATTTCAGCAGCTTGGCAAATTCTCCAAATGTGTGCAAAGAAAAAGTAAAGCATTGTTCAGAATGTTATTTTTTGCAAATTGAAAGTTATTATAATCTTAAATTTATGACTACCCAATTAGAGGTTCATGGGTACAAAAAGTTGGACCCCTTCCGAAATGGACCTGGGGCTTTCCCACCCAGACCCGAAATACACTACCATTCAAAAGTTTGGGGTCACTTAAAAATGCACTTTTTGTCCATTAAAATAACAACAAATTGATCAGAAATACAGTGTAGATATTAAATGTTGTAAATGACTATTGTAGCTGGAAACAGTTGATTTTTAATGGAATATCTATATTGGCGTACAGAGGTCCATTATCAGCAACCATCACTCCTGTGTTCCAATGACACGTTGTGTTAGCTAATCCAAGTTTATCATTTTAAAAAGGCTAATTGATCATTAGAAAATTTGGCGAGTACTATTTAATGAACCAACCAATGAGCTGGGCTTTACGGGAGTATCCGGAAACCATGTTTCGGTCGCAAAATGTAGCTACTAACCTTGTACGACAGCATGCCTTTTCATTTTGGACAAAAATTATAAGGATATTCAGAGTTATGAAATCTGGTTGTTTTGCAAATGTTGAACTTATATGGCTACTAATACTTGGAAAGCTAAATCGAAGTCCAAGTATACAGATTTGACAAGATTCTTGCAGAAAAATGGAATATGAATGAGAATGTCGCTTTCACGATTTGCTCAAATGTAACTGGGGACTCACACCAAAGTCCTGTTGTTCAGTTATCAGTCTGAAACTTTCCACAGATGCTGCCATCTTGTGGACACTAACGGAATTACAACCAGAGTGATGGTTATAACTATGACCATTATTTTGCATTTCAAAGATGGTGGTAGAAAAAGACTGGTTGTTTTTTTCTTTGTATTTTCTTCTACCAGATCTGTTGTGTTATATGGTAACTATAATCAATTCACATTTCCACAAACTTCAAAGTGTTTCCTTTCAAATGGTACCAAGAATATGCATATCCTTGCTTTAGGGCCTCAGCTACAGGCAGTTAGAGTTGGGTATGTCATTTAGGCAAAAAGTTGAAAAAAGGGGGGCTATCCATAAGATGGGATAAACACGTTTGCTTTTCTCAAAATTAAAAAAAAATCTAAGTGACCCCAAACTTTTGAACGCTAATGTACAGAAAACATTTTAATATAGAGAGAGACCTGTTCCATATAGACAGGTAGGATGCAAACCCGGTCCGATTAGAGTGAAGGTAGCAGAATAATAAAATAAAAAAAGCTACTTTATTAACCAGGGCTGCGCCACAGTAGGGAGAGAGGTGCCTCTCTAGCAAGCAGGTGAGGGGCCTTACTGTGACCAAGTGATGCAGGGAGCGAGAGACAGCAACCAAGCTGACTCGTGCTATAGATGGGTTAGCTGACAACGTCACGCAAAACTATGGTTCAATAGGGCAGAAGTCTGAGTTGTGTATTCTGGATGGCCAGATAGCTACCAACGATGACAAGAAACTGCCATGTGAGGAATCATGACTCGTTTCAGTTTTTATGATAGTCAACATCATGATCTGTATCTAAGTGACTAGTTTGATGTTCTTGTTTCCATCAATTGAGTCCACTTTGATAGACAAAAAAAAATCTAGTTCATCCATAGACACGGTTTACCAAGACCATAGATTCAGAATCTTTTGTTTCAACTTGACCATTATCTTACATTCGTCTAGATTCAGGTAACAGGTTGCTGTAACACCCCCCATTGACTTCGACAACTTCTATAGTTTAAAAACAGTACAGAAGCAAACGTGTGGATATGAACATCATCTTCAAAACATGTTTAAATCCTGTTTTGTTAAGAGTTGACAGTAGTTAAAAACCATAAAAACTTCCAGCAAAATTACTCAATGACACCGACAGATTTTTCACATATAGTTGGCTTGGGAATTGGAAACAGCAACCTTCCACTTACAGGCCCAACACTCTTAACCACTAGGCTACCTGCCGCCCTAGTGTCTTCCTTTCTTGGTATAATATACCATCATGTCCTCAGTTATTGTAACATTTGAATTTTCTGGGACTGATTCTGAAAATTGTTGCTTTACTTGAGAGAATACGTTTCATTCAATTGCCATGAAGCAATCAAATCACATTTATTTATATAGCCCTTCGTACATCAGCTGATATCTCAAAGTGCTGTACAGAAACCCAGCCTAAAACCCCAAACAGTAAGCAATTCAGGTGTAGAAGCACGGTGGCTAGGAAAAACTCCCGAGAAAGGCCAAAACCTAGGAAGAAACCTAGAGAGGAACCAGGCTATGTGGGGTGGCCAGTCCTCTTCTTCTGGCTGTGCCGGGTGGAGATTATAACAGAAATATATCCTCTATTGATTCAATTTTGATAGACATCATGGTTTCAAAGTTAATTCATTTAGAATGTTGCATGCGTTTCACTTCAAAATTTACTGATGACTTGAAACTCCCATCCTCTATATCTGAGCCTAACTATACATACAAAAGTATGTGGACAACACTTAGAATTAGTGGATTCGGCTATTTCAGCTTCACCCGTTGCTGACCGGTGTATAAAACAGAGCACACATCCATGAAGTCTCCATGCCTCACCCAATGTAATGTGGTACGGATCAGTTTATTTTTTATTCCTTATAACTGGAACTTCCACCAGGAGCTAGCCAGCTAACTAGCTGCTAGTCTTTTTTAGCCACGGCTAGCGGTCCTCGCCTTTCCGCCCCCCCGGAATCAGCCAGCCTTAGCTTGGACAATCACCTGCCAGTCTACACAGCGAGATAACAACCCAGAGCATATTGGACGGCCTCTCTCCACCATATCACCGGATTCCTGCCGCTCTGGATCATTACACAGGATCATTACTCCGGATCATCGCAGCTAGGTAGCTGCAAACGAATGGCTACTGTTACCTAACGCCTCTGTCCCGAAGCAAGCACCAGCTAGCCTTGAGCTAGGCTCATATACCAGCTAATTCTAGGGCTAAAATACCTCCTTTGCCAGTTGGCCTGGATCCGATCCTTTATTGTCAACATGGAGCCCCGCCGATCCATCACGACTGGACTGCCGACGTGATTTCCCGATGTGGTCTCAACAGGCTATTCTGTTACGATATCGCAGCAGAACCATCTACTAACCCCGGCCCGCTAGCTTTTTCTGAACGCTATGTCCTCTGCTTGCCCAGCGAAGTAGTGACTACCGAACAGCACCCTGACTCAACTATTGCTACTCGTTTGACCCAATGATCACTCGGCTACACAGCTGACCCAAAAAAACGACCCCGTAAAAGAGGGAAACGAGGCGGTCTTCTGGTCAGACTCCGGAGACGGGCACATCGTGCACCACTCCCCAGCATTCTTCTCGCCAATGTCCAGTCTCTTGACAACAAGGTTGATGAAATCCGAGCAAGGGTAGCATTCCAGAGGGACATCAGAGACTGTAACGTTCTTTGCTTCACGGAAACATGGCTCACTGGAGAGACGCTATCGGAGGCGGTGCAGCCAGCGGGTTTCTCCACGCATCGTGCCGACAGAAACAAACATCTTTCTGGTAAGAAGAGGGGCGGGGGCGTATGCCTTATGGCTAACGAGACGTGGTGTGATCAAAGAAACATACAGAAACTCAAATCCTTCTGTTCACCTGATTTAGAATTCCTCACAATCAAATGTTGACCGCATTATCTACCAAGAGAATTCTCTTCGATTATAATCACAGCCGTATATATTCCCCCCCAAGCAGACACATCGATGGCTCTGAACGAACTTTATTTGACTCTTTGCAAACTGGAATCAATACATCCTGAGGCTGCATTCATTGTAGCTGGGGATTTTAACAAGGCTAATCTGAAAACAAGACTCCCTAAATTGTATCAGCATATCGATTGCGCAACCAGGGCCGGAAAAACCTTGGATCATTGTTACTCTAACTTCCGTGACGCATGTAAGGCCCTGCCCCGCCCTCCTTTCGGAAAAGCTGACCACGACTCCATTTTGTTGATCCCTGCCTACAGACAGAAACTAAAACGGGAGGCTCCCACACTGAGGTCTGTCCAACGCTGGTCCGACCAAGCTGATTCCACACTCCAAGACTGCTTCCATCACGTGGACTGGGATATGTTTCGTATTGCGTCAGATAACAACATTGACGAATACGCTGATTCGGTGTGCGAGTTCATTAGAACGTGCGTCGAAGATGTCGTTCCCATAGCAACGATTAAAACATTCCCTAACCAGAAACCGTGGATTGATGGCAGCATCCGCATGAAACTGAAAGCGCGAACCACTGCTTTTAATCAGGTCAAGGTGACTGGTATAACATGACCGAATACAAACAGTGCAGCTATTCCCTCCGCAAGGCTATCAAACAAGCTAAGCGTCAGTATAGAGACAAAGTAGAATCTCAATTCAACGGCTCAGACACAAGAGGTATGTGGCAGGGTCTACAGTCAATCACGGACTACAAGAAGAAAACCAGCCCAGTCACGGACCAGGATGTCTTGCTCCCAGGCAGACCAAATAACTTTTTTGCCCGCTTTGAGGACAATACAGTGCCACTGACACGGCCTGCAACGAAAACATGCGGACTCTCCTTCACTGCAGCCGAGGTGAGTAAAACATTTAAACGTGTTAACCCTCGCAAGGCTGCAGGCCCAGACGGCATCCCCAGACGCGCCCTCAGAGCATGCGCAGACCAGCTGGCCGGTGCGTTTACGGACATATTCAATCAATCCCTATACCAGTCTGCTGTTCCCACATGCTTCAAGAGGGCCACCATTGTTCCTGTTCCCAAGAAAGCTAAGGTAACTGAGCTTAACGACTACCGTCATCATGAAGTGCTTTGAGAGACTTGTCAAGGACCATATCACCTCCACCCTACCTGACACCCTAGACCCACTCCAATTTGCTTACCGCCCAAATAGGTCCACAGACGATGCAATCTCAACCACACTGCACACTGCCCTAACCCACCTGGACAAGAGGAATACCTATGTGAGAATGCTGTTCATCGACTACAGCTCGGCATTCAACACCATAGTACCCTCCAAGCTCGTCATCAAGCTTGAGACCCTGGGTCTCGACCCCGCCCTGTGCAACTGGGTACTGGACTTCCTGACGGGCCGCCCCCAGGTGGTGAGGGTAGGCAACAACATCTCCTCCCCGCTGATCCTCAACACTGGAGCCCCACAAGGGTGCGTTCTGAGCCCTCTCCTGTACTCCCTGTTCACCCATGACTGCGTGGCCACGCACGCCTCCAACTCAATTATCAAGTTTGCGGATGACACAACAGTGGTAGGCTTGATTACCAACAACGACGACGAGACGGCCTACAGGGAGGAGGTGAGGGCCCTCGGAGTGTGGTGTCAGGAAAATAACCTCACACTCAACGTCAACAAAACTAAGGAGATGATTGTGGACTTCAGGAAACAGCAGAGGGAACACCCCCCTATCCACATCGATGGAACAGTAGTGGAGAGGGTAGTAAAAAAAGGAAAAGAAAGAGGACAACAAAGTGAAACAGTCAGCACTTCTATTGCAACTTCGTATTTCGTCGTCCTAACGTAGTCTACACTGCTATCTGCCCAGCAGCTAGCCAGCTAGCAAACGTCCACCGTCTACCGAATAGCAGCACTGTAGAAACTATTACACTCAACTGAATGACTTGATTAGTGTAGTGTTAGCTAGCTACATAGTTGTCTTTGCTGTCTTCGTATCCAAGATAATTGTGTAGTTTAGAGCGTGTAGTCTTAGAGTGATTATCTCAATTTACCGAGGTTAGCTAGCCAGCTATTTGTCGTCCTTAACGTAGGAGACACTGCTAGCTAGCCAACAGCTAGCCAACGTCTACTGAATAGAACTTCCGCACTCAACAACCCGGTCGCATTCCGCTTCGCTCCACAGGTAGTATCACATTTTCATTTCATTTCATTACAGCACAACGGTTTGATTTGTTTGATCGTAGCTAGCTACATAGCTAGCTACATAGCCGTCTGTGTATCAAAGATAATTGTGTAGTCTAGAGCGATTTTCTAGGTTAGCTAGCCAGCTATTGTCGTTCTTTTAACGCAACGTAACGTAATCAACACTGCTAGCTAGCCAGCTAGCCCCCGAATAGCAGCACTGTAGAAACTATTACACTCAACGGAACGACTTGATTAGTGTAGTGTCAACAACGCAGCCACTGCCAGCTAGCCTACAAAGTCAACAACGCAGCCACTGCCAGCTAGCCTACTTCAGCAGTACTGTATCATTTTAATCATTTTAGTCAATAAGATTCTTGCTACGTAAGCTTAACTTTCTGAACATTCGAGACGTGTAGTCCACTTGTCATTCCAATCTACTTGCATTAGCGTAGCCTCTTCTGTAGCCTGTCAACTATGTGTCTGTCTATCCCTGTTATCTCCTCTCTGCACAGACCATACAAACGCTCCACACCGCGTGGCCGCGGCCACCCTAATCTGGTGGTCCCAGCGCGCACGATCCACGTGGAGTTCCAGGTCTCCGGTAGCCTCTGGAACTGCCGATCTGCGGCCAACAAGGCAGAGTTCATCTCAGCCTATGCCTCCTTCCAGTCCCTCGACTTCTTGGCACTGACGGAAACATGGATCACCACAGATAACACTGCTACTCCTACTGCTCTCTCTTCGTCCGCCCACGTGTTCTCGCACACCCCGAGAGCTTCTGGTCAGCGGGGTGGTGGTACCGGGATACTCATCTCTCCCAAGTGGTCTTTCTCTCTTTCTCCCCTTACCCATCTGTCTATCGCCTCCTTTGAATTTCATGCTGTCACAGTTACCAGCCCTTTCAAGCTTAACATCCTTATCATTTATCGCCCTCCAGGTCCCCTCGGAGAGTTCATCAATGAGCTTGATGTCTTGATAAGCTCCTTTCCTGAGGACGGCTCACCTCTCACAGTTCTGGGCGACTTTAACCTCCCCACGTCTACCTTTGACTCATTCCTCTCTGCCTCCTTCTTTCCACTCCTTTCCTCTTTTGACCTCACCCTCTCACCTTCCCCCCTACTCACAAGGCAGGCAATACGCTCGACCTCATCTTTACTAGATGCTGTTCTTCCACTAACCTCATTGCAACTCCCCTCCAAGTCTCCGACCACTACCTTGTATCCTTTTCCCTCTCGCTCTCATCCAACACTTCCCACACTGCCCCTACTCGGATGGTATCGCGCCGTCCCAACCTTCGCTCTCTCTCCCCCGCTACTCTCTCCTCTTCCATCCTATCATCTCTTCCCTCTGCTCAAACCTTCTCCTATCTCCTGATTCTGCCTCCTCAACCCTCCTCTCCTCCCTTTCTGCATCCTTTGACTCTCTATGTCCCCTATCTTCCAGGCCGGCTCGGTCCTCCCCTCCCGCTCCGTGGCTCGACGACTCATTGCGAGCTCACAGAACAGGGCTCCGGGCAGCCGAGCGGAAATGGAGGAAAACTCGCCTCCCTGCGGACCTGGCATCCTTTCGCTCCCTCCTCTCTACATTTTCCTCCTCTGTCTCTGCTGCTAAAGCCACTTTCTACCACTCTAAATTCCAAGCATCTGCCTCTAACCCTAGGAAGCTCTTTGCCACCTTCTCCTCCCTCCTGAATCCTCCTCCCCCTCCCCCCTCCTCCCTCTCTGCAGATGACTTCGTCAACCATTTTGAAAAGAAGGTCGACGACATCCGATCCTCGTTTGCTAAGTCAAACGACACCGCTGGTTCTGCTCACACTGCCCTACCCTGTGCTCTGACCTCTTTCTCCAGATGAAATCTCGCGTCTTGTGACGGCCGGCCGCCCAACAACCTGCCCGCTCGACCCTATCCCCTCCTCTCTTCTCCAGACCATTTCCGGAGACCTTCTCCCTTACCTCACCTCGCTCATCAACTCATCCCTGACCGCTGGCTACGTCCCTTCCGTCTTCAAGGGAGCGAGAGTTGCACCCCTTCTGAAAAAACCTACACTCGATCCCTCCGATGTCAACAACTACAGACCAGTATCCCTTCTTTCTTTTCTCTCCAAAACTCTTGAACGTGCCGTCCTTGGCCAGCTCTCCCGCTATCTCTCTCAGAATGACCTTCTTGATCCAAATCAGTCAGGTTTCAAGACTAGTCATTCAACTGAGACTGCTCTTCTCTGTATCACGGAGGCGCTCCGCACTGCTAAAGCTAACTCTCTCTCCTCTGCTCTCATCCTTCTAGACCTATCGGCTGCCTTCGATACTGTGAACCATCAGATCCTCCTCTCCACCCTCTCCGAGTTGGGCATCTCCGGCGCGGCCCACGCTTGGATTGCGTCCTACCTGACAGGCGCTCCTACCAGGTGGCGTGGCGAGAATCTGTCTCCTCACCACGCGCTCTCACCACTGGTGTCCCCCAGGGCTCTGTTCTAGGCCCTCTCCTATTCTCGCTATACACCAAGTCACTTGGCTCTGTCATAACCTCACATGGTCTCTCCTATCATTGCTATGCAGACGACACACAATTAATCTTCTCCTTTCCCCCTTCTGATGACCAGGTGGCGAATCGCATCTCTGCATGTCTGGCAGACATATCAGTGTGGATGACGGATCACCACCTCAAGCTGAACCTCGGCAAGACGGAGCTGTTCTTCCTCCCGGGAAGGACTGCCCGTTCCATGATCTCGCCATCACGGTTGACAACTCCATTGTGTCCTCCTCCCAGAGCGCTAAGAACCTTGGCGTGATCCTGGACAACACCCTGTCGTTCTCAACTAACATCAAGGCGGTGGCCCGTTCCTGTAGGTTCATGCTCTACAACATCCGCAGAGTACGACCCTGCCTCACACAGGAAGCGGCGCAGGTCCTAATCCAGGCACTTGTCATCTCCCGTCTGGATTACTGCAACTCGCTGTTGGCTGGGCTCCCTGCCTGTGCCATTAAACCCCTACAACTCATCCAGAACGCCGCAGCCCGTTTGGTGTTCAACCTTCCCAAGTTCTCTCACGTCACCCCGCTCCTCCGCTCTCTCCACTGGCTTCCAGTTGAAGCTCGCATCCGCTACAAGACCATGGTGCTTGCCTACGGAGCTGTGAGGGGAACGGCACCTCAGTACCTCCAGGCTCTGATCAGGCCCTACACCCAAACAAGGGCACTGCGTTCATCCACCTCTGGCCTGCTCGCCTCCCTACCACTGAGGAAGTACAGTTCCCGCTCAGCCCAGTCAAAACTGTTCGCTGCTCTGGCTCCCCAATGGTGGAACACACTCCCTCACGACGCCAGGACAGCGGAGTCAATCACCACCTTCCGGAGACACCTGAAACCCCACCTCTTTAAGGAATACCTAGGATAGGATAAAGTAATCCTTCTCACCCCCCTTACAAGATTTAGATGCACTATTGTAAAGTGGCTGTTCCACTGGATGTCATGAGGTGAATGCACCAATTTGTAAGTCGCTCTGGATAAGAGCGTCTGCTAAATGACTTAAATGTAATGTAAATGTAGTAAGTTTTAAGTTCCTCGGCATACACATCACAGACAAACTGAATTGGTCCACTCACACAGACAGCATCGTGAAGAAGGCGCAGCAGCGCCTCTTCAACCTCAGGAGGCTGAAGAAATTCGGCTTGTCACCAAAAGCACTCACAAACTTCAAAGATCATCAAGGACAACAACCACCCGAGCCACTGCCTGTTCACCCCGCTATCATCCAGAAGGCGAGGTCAGTACAGGTGCATCAAAGCTAGGACCGAGAGACTGAAAAACAGCTTCTATCTCAAGGCCATCAGACTGTTAAACAGCCACCACTAACATTGAGTGGCTGCTGCCAACACACTGACATAGACACTGACCCAACTCCATCCACTTTAATAATGGGAATTGATGGGAAATGTAAAATATATCACTAGCCACTTTAAACAATGCTACCTAATATAATACTATACTATACTATATGCCATTTAGCAGACGCTTTTATCCAAAGCGACTTACAGTCATGTGTGCATACATTCTACGTATGGGTGGTCCCGGGAATCGAACCCACTACCCTGGCGTTACAAGCGCCATGCTCTACCAACTGAGCTACAGAAGGACCACCATAATGTTTACATACCCTACATTATGCATCTCATATGCATACGTATATCCTGTACTTTATATCATCTACTGCATCCTTATGTAATACATGTATCACGAGCCACTTTAACTATGCCACTTTGTTTACATACTCATCTCATATGTATATACTGTACTCGATACCATCTACTGTATCTTGCCTATGCTGCTCTGTATCATCACTCATTCATATATCTTTATGTACATATTCTTTATCCCCTTACACTGTGTATAAGACCGTAGTTTTGGAATTGTTAGTTAGATTACTTGTTGGTTATTACTGCATTGTCGGAACTAGAAGCACAAGCATTTCGCTACACTCGCATTAACATCTGCTAACCATGTGTATGTGACAAATAAACTTTGATTTGATTTGATGCACCCTGGACTGTTTCAATAATACGATATCTCATTTTGTTTACCTGTCAGCCCCAGCCTCGAACTCAGGTCCTGTATGTACCTAACTGACCCGCTCTGCCCATTCATCGCCATTTACCCGTTGTTGTCTCAGCTCTCCTGATCAACACCTGTGATTGCTTTATGACCCTCTCTAATGTCAATATGCCTTGTCTACTGCTGCCGTAGCTAGTTTCTATTGTTTTATTTCACTGTAGAGCCCTCAGTCCCGCTCAAAATGTCTTAGTTCTTTCGGCCCAACCCACACATATGCGGAGACCTCACCTACGTTAATTGATGCGTGACGATGAGAGAGGTTTCGTCTCTGGAGGCAACGCATCGGTTTACCTCCACTGTACTCACATCCTACCATACCCTTGTCTGTACATTATGCCTTGAATCTATTCTACTACACCTAGAAATCTGCTACTTTTATTCTCTGTCCCCAACGCACTAGACGACCAGTTCTTATAGCCTTTAGCCATACCCTTATCCTACTCCTCCTCTGTTGATGTAGAGGTTAACCCAGGCCCCGTAGTCCCCAGTTCCACTCCTATTCCCCAGGCGCTATCAATTGCTGACTTCTTAAAAGCCTTGGTTTCATGCATGCTAACATCAGAAGCCTCCGCCATAAGTTGTTTTTTTCCCCCACCGCTTTAGCACACTCCGCCAACCCTGATGTCCTATCCGTGTCTGAATCCTGGCTTAGGAAGGCCACCAAAAATTCTGAAATTTCCATCCCCAACTACAACATTTTTCACCAAGATAGAACTGCCAAAGGGGGTGGAGTTGCAATCTACTGCAGAGACAGCCTGCAGAGTTCTGTCATCCCATCCAGGTCTGTGCCCAAACAGTTTGACCGTCTACTTTTAAAAATTCACCTTTCCAGAAATAAGTCTCTCACTGTTGCCGCTTGTTACATACCCCCCTCAGCCCCCAGCTGTGCCCTGGACACCATATGTGAATTAATTGCCCCCCATTTATCTTCAGAGTTTGTACTGTTAGGTGACCTAAACTGATGCCCTCAATCTCACCCAAATTATCATGGAACCTACCAGGTACAACCCCAAATCCATAAACACAGGCACCCTCATAGGTATCATCCTGACCAACCTGCCCTCTAAATACACCTCTGGTGTCTTCAACCAGGATTTCAGCGATCACTGCCTCATTGCCTGCGTCCGTAACAGGTCCGCGGTCAAACAACCACCCCTCATCAAGGTCAAACGCTCCCTAAAACACTTAATTGAGCAGGCATTTCTAATCGACCTGGCCCAGGTATCCTGGAAGGATATTGACCTCATTCCGTCAGTAGAGTATGCCTGGTTATTCTATAAAAGTGCTTTCCTCACCATCTTAAATAAGAATGCCCCGTAAAAAAAAATGTAGAACAAGGAACAGATATAGCCCTTGGTTCACTCCAGTCCTGATTGCTCTTGACCAGCACAAAAACATCTTGTGGCGTACTGCATTAGCATTAAATAGCCACCGCGATATGCAACTTTTCATGGAATTTAGGAACCAATATACACAGGCAGTTAGGAAAGCAAAGGCTAGCTTTCTTAAAACAGAAATTTGCATCCTGTAGCACAAACTCCAAAAAGTTCTAGGACACTAAAGTTCATGGAGAATAAGAGCACCTCCTTCCAGCTGCCCACTGCACTGAGGCTAGGAAACACTATCACCACCGATAAATCCATGATAATTGAGAATTTCAATAAGCATTTTTCTACGACTGGCCATGCTTTCCACCTGGCAACCCCTACTCCGGTCAACAGCTCTGCACCCCCCACCGCCCATTTCTCCTTCACCCAAATCCAGATAGAGGATGTTCTGGAAGCACTGCAAGATGTGCACCCCCCCAAAAAAAAAAATCAGCTGGGCTAGACAATCTGGACCCTCTCTTTCTAAAATTATCCGCCGCAATTGTTGCAACCCCTATTACTAGCCTGTTCAACCTCTCATATTGTCTGAGATCGGAAAGCTGCCGTGGTCATCACCCTCCTCTTGAAAGGGGGAGACACTCTAGACCCAAACTGTTACAGACCTATATCTATCCTACCCTGCCTTCGAAAGCTAAGTTAACAAAACAGATCACCGACCATTTTGAATCCCACCGTACCGCTATGCAATCTGGTTTCCGAGCTGGTAATGGGCGCACCTCACGCTCAAGGTCCTAAACGATATCATAACTGCCATTGATAAAAGACAATACTGTGCAGCCGTATTCATCAACCTGGCCAAGGCTTTCGACTCTGTCAATCACCACATTCTTATCGGCAGACTCAACAGCCTTGGTTTCTCAAATGACTGCCTCGCCTGGTTCACCAACTACTTCTCTGATAGAGTTCAGTGTGTCAAATCGGAAGGCCTGCTGTCCGGACCTCTGGCAGTCTCTATGGGGGTGCCACAGGGTTCAATTCTCGAGCTGACTTCTCTCTGTATAGATCAATGATGTGGCTCTTGCTGCTGGTGATTCTCTGATCTACGCAGACGACACCATTCACTCACTGGTGGTGACACCTCTCACTGGCTGCATATGCCCTGTTTTGGCCCATATGCTTCTGTTTGGTTCCTAGTGATTAACTTCTTGCGTCTATGGGTGCGCTATGTCATTATTGGATAAAAAGACGTGCCCGTTTTAAGCGCAATATTTTGTGACGAAAAGATGCTCGACTATGCATGGAATTGAAAGCCTTGGAAAGACAAAACTCTCACGTCTCCAAAACTGCAAAGATATTATCTGTGCGTGCCCCAGAACTAATGCAACAGGTGAAACCAAGATGCAACTTCTAACAGGAAATGAACAGGATTTTTGACGCTGTGTTTACTAACGTCTCCTTATATGGCTGTGAATATGCTGGGAACGAGCTTATGCGCTCTGCCGTTCATCCAAGATGTCTGCAGCATTGTGGCGTATTTGTAAGCATATCATTGGAAGATTGGCCATAAGAGACTACATTTGCCAGGGGGCCGTCAGGTGGCCTTTGTTTAAATTGGTGCGTAATTCCCAGTGGCATTCAATTTACCTTTCAATACAGAAGGATACTTCCAGGAACGATCATTGAAGAGATATGTGAAAAACACCTTGAGGATTGATTCTAAACAACATTTACCATGTTTCAGTCGATATTATGGAGTTAATTTGGAAAAAAGTTTGGCGTTTGGATAACTGAATTTTCGTTTTTTTTTGGTAGCCAAATGTGACGCACCAAATGGACCGATTTCTCCGGCACAAACAATCTTTCAGGAAAAACTGGACATTTGCTATCTAACTGAGAGTCTCCTCATTGAAAACATCCGAAGTTCTTCAAAGGTAAATTATTTATTGAATGTTTTTGCTGGTTTTTGTGAAAATGTGGCCTGCTAATGCTAACACTAAATGCTAATGCTAACGCTAAATGCTAGTTTGCTATGGTAGAGAAGCATATTTTTGAAAATCTGAGATGACAGTGTTGTTAACAAAAGGCTAAGCTTGAGAGCAAATAGATTCATTAAGATTCATTTAATTTCATTTGCGATTTTCATGAATAGTTAACTATGCGTTATGGTAATGAGCTTGAGGCTGTAGTCACGATACCGGATCCGGGATGGCTCGACGCAAGAAGTTAAGACCTTGGTTTGCTAACAATTATTAAAAATAACATAATTTGAAGGATTACCTGCACAGACTGACATTGCATTAGTGACAGTGTTTGCTTGACTGACATTCCCTGGCAATGTTGAAGCCGCTGTCATTCCAGAGAACATTGAGAAACCTAAAACATAACAAGCATAATTACCTTTAACACACATTCACCTTTCCCTTCCCACAAAATTGAGTGATTTAGGCCTAAATGTACTTGAAAATAAATTATCAGTAGGCCAAGAACACCAATAACAAGCTTTAGCTAAAGCCTAGGCAGGTAGCCTAGTGGTTAGAGCGTTGGGCCAGTAACCGAAAGGTTGCTAGATCAAATCCCCGAGCTGCCAACGTAAAAAATATATGTTGTTCTGCCCCTGAGTAAGGCAGTTAACCCACTAGGCTGTCATTGTAAATAAGAAGTTGTTGATTTAAAAAAATAATGACTATTGGCTAGCTAGGTCTATAACACTCACCAACTGGTGGAATTGCAAAAATCATTCCATTGAGCAGAATATGCGTGGGTCCTTTTGGTTCTGCTTGTGCCTGCATTTTCACCAGTGATGCTCTATAATTTTCAGCCTTCTCAGTCAATGCCTTCATATCTTCATTCATCTGTTCCACCATGGTTTTCATATCTTCATCCATCTGCTCCACCTTGGTTTTCATATCTTCATCCATCTGCTCCACCTTGGTTTTCATATCTTCATCCATCTGCTCCACCTTGGTCTTCAGTTTATCGTTCTCATTTTGTAAACTTGAGGAGACCACTAGGAATAGTTGGCAAATTTTACGAATAGCCTCCCCTGTCACCAGATTCATAATTGTGCACAGCTGTGAAGAGAAATTGAGAAGAAAAAAATGTTACCTAATTACTTAGTTAACGTTAACTTAGTTGTCTGTGCAGTCAGCTACGTTGCAAAGAAAATTATGTGACGCGGCAGGTAGCCTAGTGGTTTGAGCGTTGGTCCAGTAACCGAAAGGTTGTTGAATTGAATCCCCGAGCTGCCAAGTTACAAATCTGCCGTTCTGCCCCTGAACAGTCATTGTAAATAAGAATTTGTTCTTAACTGACCTGCCTAGTTAAATAAAGTTTTTTTTTTTTAAACGTTAAAAACATTTTTTTTTAAATCACACACTTAGCTAACCGCTAGCAGTTAGCTAACTAGCGAACTGGCTAACAACTACCGTAGATAAGGAAATTGCAGGAAGCCGGCTAATTTAGCCATAGTTACACCAAATATTCACATAGTGGTTACACAACGTTGGATAAACTACTAGACAACATATCTTTAACTAGTTAGATAACGTTACGCGTTAACAGTACTATACGTTGCCACAGATAGAACAATGAGGCAGATCTTTTTCCGGATGTATAACTAATTGGGTTACTTTAAAAACATATTTGACGCAGTTAGCTCAACTCTGTACCTACCTCTCTCTCCGGATTGCAAACGTAAGAGTTTGGCACGGTGGTCAAAAATTTGCCCATTTCTGTCATTGTCGTCTCGACGACAACGGCCATAATAGATGTTGTTTCTAACTGAAACATATTGTAAGCTGTAGCCATTTTGCCCTCAGACTCACTCACATAACAGCTAGCCATCTGTCACTTAGCATCGGCAGTTCCTTCCTCTACGCCTAATTTTCAAAATAAAAGTACTCCTTCCTGACTTTTACTTGACATTATTTTCTGGATAAAATAAAACAAATCAGAAAATTATACTTTGAACTTGCTTAAACATACATTTATTGAAAATACAAACAATTAATTATAGAAATAAATTTGCAAAGATATAACAAAGTTAATTTTAAATAAAGTTTTTGACTGTACTATTACATTTTACATTATATTATATTGGTGATGCTTTTCATTATAACCCCCTATGAAAAACAACAACAACACAATACCAACACTGTTTCTGGAAGTTTTAATGGTTTTTAACTGATGTCAACTCTATACCTTCAAGGTGCATACTGGACCCTATTCCAACTACACTACTGAAAGAGCTGCCTCCAGTGTGTGGCCCTCCAATGTTGAACATAATAAACGTCTCGCTATTCACCAGATGTGTACCAAACTCACTAAAAGTGGCAGTAATAAAGCCTCAATTCAAAAACCTAAAACTTGACCCTGAAAATGTAAAAAACTATTGGCCTATATCAAATCACCCATTCCTCTCCCAAAAAAAAAAAAAATTAAAAAGCTGTTGCACAGCAACACTGCCTTCCTGAAGACAAATAATATATACGAAACGCTTCAGTCTGGTTTTAAACCCCATCAAAGCACCTTCACTAGACTGCACTCGTGAGGTGTTAAATTACATTTTAATTGCGTCAGACCAAGGCTCTGCATCTTTTCTCGTGCTCCTAGACCTTAGTGCTGCTTTTGACACCATGTTTTACACCAAGGTAAAGGTGGTTTTATATTGTAGCGACCCGCACAGACAGCTGTGTGTTATGTGTTAGGCTAGGAGGTGGTTGTGTTGTACTGACCAGTACCCGGTGTTCGCTCGGTCCGACATGTCAATCAACCTGCTATCTGCCAATCACGGGAATGCCTGGAATGTTCTGATGCCGGGCATCCTGGTGGTTGGCGGAGTGGCGTGGAGGGGGGTTGGGCAGGGGGGTGGAGCATTGGAAGTTAAGACCAGGTTCAGCCTTTGTTCTCTCTCTCTTACGTCTGGGCTTCACAAGAGAAGGTCACGATTGGCTTGTGGGTTATCTGTCATCTATTTGGCGTGTGCTACGGCCCAAACAGTAGCCTGTGTAAAGTTGGTTTAATAAACCGTCAATTCGCAAACTCAAGCCTCTGTCTGGACAATTGTTCATTTATGATCTAGTCAGGTCATTACATTGGTGTCAGAAGTAAAAACGTTGATACAAGTTAGCCAGCTAGCTAGCTGACTTATGTGGCTAGCTACCGTAGGTGAGAACGGGGATTGAAAATGCTTCGAGGGAATCCGAAAGTGAAGGTGGAAGTAGGGGACGATTATGGCCAAGGAGGTGCGTGTGAATGGACGTCGGGGGTTCTGTCTGAGGAGATCGCCAGGGCGTCGGAGCGCAGAGGCCGCTTGAGGGAGGACGTTAGAGCGATGGCGGCTGAAGCGGGCATGAGTGCTTCCTCGACGGTATTTCGCGCGGATTCTGGTGGGCGGACCGAAGTGGTGACATCGATGCGGCGTGACGAGGAATCTGGGGCTCAGGATGTAAACAAACATGGCGGCGCCCAGTTCCCGGCTGCGTCCATATCTGTTAAGACCCCGAAGTATTCCGGTAAGGCGGATTGGGAAGCTTTTCATGCTCAGTTTGAACTGTTAGCTCATTTTAGGGGGTGGTCGGATGAAGAAAGGGCACTGCAGTTGGCTTTATGCCTCACGGATGAAGCTCTGGCCTGTTTGATATTGATTAGCCCCGAGGACAGGCATGATTATGGTGCTTTAGTGGGAGCACTGAGGAGGCGCTATGGACAGTGTGTACAGCCCGGGCTACTGCGCTACGAACTGAGTAATAGACGTAGGCAGCCTGGAGAGCCTCTACGGGTGCTAGCTAATGACATTGAGAGCCTCTCTCAGCGGGCATATGCTCACATGCCCCCCTCCGTGCAGAGCGAGCTGGCACGGGACCAGTTCATACAGGCGCTCTCTCCTACGGAGCTGCGCATACAGACCCAGCTGGCTCATCCTGAGTCATTGCAGACAGCCTTGGAGATGGCTTTGGAGAGGGAGCTGGTGTGGGCTGGGGCTTCAGCTGGGGCTTTGGTGGGGGTGCAGGGAGACACACCCTCTGTGCGAGCTGGGGGGCAGAGCAGCCAGGAGAAAAGCCTGCTTGGGTGGCCGAAATGACTAAACTCATTCGTGCTGTGTCGCTACAGGCGGAACGAAACACACGCCCTGGTCCCAGGGTCTGCTGGGGTTATGGCCAGCCAGGCCATCTGCGCCGAGATTGCCCCATGTCCCCCAGAGCTCAGGGAAACGGCTCGGGGTCCGCATAGACCGGGTAGTGCGGACCCCTGGCTTTCTATCCCAACCACCATCATCTTCAGGAGGAGCCCACCGGCACAGACGGGGAAGCAAGGCTCCACTTCCCGAGAAGCAGACGAGGGCAAGCGGATGGAGCCTGTTGTTGTGGTGGGCCGGACCTGTGTTGGGGACTTTGTCATGTCCCTGTCACTGTGGAGGGGTGCCCTGCTCCGCCCTGGTGGACACTGGGTCCACAGTAACCCTGGTGAGGCCAGATATTGTGCCAGGTTGGACTCAGTGTGAGCCTACAACTGTGCAGCTCCGCACAGTCACAGGTGAGCTGGCACCCATGAAAGGGAAGGGAATAATGACTCTGACAGTAGGGGGCAGGACTGTGCGTCATCCTGTGTGGGTGGCGGCTGTGCAGGACCCTTGTATCCTGGGGTTGGACTTTCGTAGGAGCACAGGCTGCCAGTTAGACCTAAATGGGGGCACACTGAGCTTCCAGGGAGGGACGGAAGTCACCATGGCCCCCCCTAATGTCACATTCACTCAACCCAACAAACCCTTTACTCCAACAGTTAAAGCAGCAGAGACTCATGGCTGCGCCCCCTCCCCCACAGCTGTGTGTGACTTTTCCCCAGTCCCCCTGTCACCTACGGCGGTGTGTTACATTCCCCAGCTACCTCCATGACACAGCCCTCTGTGAGCCTGGGCCGCACCCCCAGCCCAGCTACCCCAGATGGGAGAGGAGAGGACACTGTCTGCAGTGAGGGAGATATGGGGGAGGAACTGTGTTGGTCTTGACCCCGAGCAGCAGGAACGGTTGTGGCAGTTGCTGTTTGAATTCAGAGACAGCTTTGCGTTGAGTGAGGAAGAGGTGGGTCAGACTCATCTGGTGCAGCATGAGATCGA
Organism: Oncorhynchus keta; assembly: GCF_023373465.1. Taxonomy (NCBI): domain Eukaryota; kingdom Metazoa; phylum Chordata; class Actinopteri; order Salmoniformes; family Salmonidae; genus Oncorhynchus; species Oncorhynchus keta. Next base: position 13,547,025 of record NC_068429.1, read on the forward strand.
CACAGGTGATGCTCGACCCATCAAGATGCGTCCCCGCCGTATCCCGCTGGCACGCCAGGAGGCGGCAGACAAGGCTGTGTTGGAGATGCAGCGGGCAGACTTCATTGAGCCCTCAGACAGCCCCTGGGCAGCGCCAGTCGTCATGATTCCGAAGAAGGGGGGCAAGCTGAGGTTCTGTGCGGACTACAGGCGGCTGAATGAGGTAACCAGGAAGGACTCATACCCCATACCACGTATCGATGAGTCGCTGGACCTGGTTAGGGGGTCCTCCTGGTTCTCCTCACTAGACCTCCGCAGTGGCTACTGGCAGGTGCCCCTCTCCCCAGAGGCCAGAGCCAAAACTGCGTTCTCCACTAACAGAGGACACTGGCAGTTCAAGTTCCTGTGTTTTGGCCTGTGCAACGCTCCAGCTACTTTTGAGCGTTTGATGGACAGGGTGCTGGATGGCATCCCCCAACAGCAGTGTCTGGTATACCTCGATGACATCCTGGCCCATGGCAGCTCCTTCCAGTCAGCCCTGGGGGCGCTACGGCGTGTGCTGGAGAGGGTGGCTGCCGCAGGTCTGAAGCTCCACCCCGAGAAGTGCCACTTCATGAGGAGAGAGGTGTCCTTCTTGGACCACCGAGTGGGGAAGGAGGGGATCAGCACCATGGAGGACAAGGTAGGGGCTGTCAGAGACTGGCCCACCCCCACCGACCAGCGTCAGCTGAAGAGCTTCCTGGGCCTGGCCTCGTACTACAGGAGGTTTGTACGGGGCTTCTCAAGCGTTGCTGCTCCACTGAACCGCCTGCTGCCGAAGGACAAGGCTTTCACTTGGATAATGGAGTGTGAGGAGGCGTTCAACACCCGCAAACGTGCACTGATCGAGGCCCCGTGCTCGCCCCCCCTGACCTCACCTTGCCCTTTATCCTGGACACAGACGCGAGCAATGTGGGCATGGGTGGGGTGCTGGCCCAGGTGGGGCCAGAGGGGGAGAGAGTGGTGGCGTACTTCAGCAAAACATTTGACAAACATGAGCGCCGCTACTGTGTCACCCGGCGGGAGCTCTTGGCTGTTTTGGCTTCCGTCAAACACTTTTTTTTTTATTTTATTTTATTTCACCTTTATTTAACCAGGTAGGCTAGTTGAGAACAAGTTCTCATTTGCAACTGCGACCTGGCCAAGATAAAGCATAGCAGTGTGAACAGACAACACAGAGTTACACATGGAGTAAACAATTAGCAAGTCAATAACACAGTAGATGTTCCTGGTATCGTATAGGATCCTTTTTAAATGTAGTTTCTATACAGTGGGGAGAACAAGATTTGATACACTGCCGATTTTGCAGGTTTTCCCACTTACAAAGCATGTTTATTTATTTATTTTTTATTTATTTCACCTTTATTTAACCAGGTAGGCAAGTTGAGAACAAGTTCTCATTTACAATTGCGACCTGGCCAAGATAAAGCAAAGCAGTTCGACAGATACAACAACACAGAGTTACACATGGAGTAAAACAAACATACAGTCAATAATACAGTATAAACAAGTCTATATACAATGTGAGCAAATTAGGTGAGAAGGGAGGTAAAGGCAAAAAAGGACATGGTGGCAAAGTAAATACAATATAGCAAGTAAAACACTGGAATGGTAGTTTTGCAATGGAATAATGTGCAAAGTAGAAATAAAAATAATGGGGTGCAAAGGAGCAAAATAAATAAATAAATTAAATACAGTTGGGAAAGAGGTAGTTGTTTGGGCTAAATTATAGGTGGGCTATGTACAGATGCAGTAATCTGTAAGATGCTCTGACAGTTGGTGCTTAAAGCTAGTGAGGGAGATAAGTGTTTCCAGTTTCAGAGATTTTTGTAGTTCGTTCCAGTCATTGGCAGCAGAGAACTGGAAGGAGAGGCGGCCAAAGAAAGAATTGGTTTTGGAGGTGACTAGAGAGATATACCTGCTGGAGCGTGTGCTACAGGTGGGAGATGCTATGGTGACCAGCGAGCTGAGATAAGGGGGGACTTTACATAGCAGGGTCTTGTAGATGACATGGAGCCAGTGGGTTTGGCGACGAGTATGAAGCGAGGGCCAGCCAACGAGAGCGTACAGGTCGCAATGGTGGGTAGTATATGGGGCTTTGGTGACAAAACGGATTGCACTGTGATAGACTGCATCCAATTTGTTGAGTAGGGTATTGGAGGCTATTTTGTAAATTACATCGCCAAAGTCGAGGATTGGTAGGATGGTCAGTTTTACAAGGGTATGTTTGGCAGCATGAGTGAAGGATGCTTTGTTGTGAAATAGGAAGCCAATTCTAGATTTAACTTTGGATTGGAGATGTTTGATATGGGTCTGGAAGGAGAGTTTACAGTCTAACCAGACACCTAAGTATTTGTAGTTGTCCACGTATTCTAAGTCAGAGCCGTCCAGAGTAGTGATGTTGGACAGGCGGGTAGGTGCAGGTAGCGATCGTGTAGAGGTCTGTAATTTTTTATCATAGGTACACTTCAACTGTGAGAGATGGAATCTAAAACAAAAATCCAGAAAATCACATTGTATGATTTTTTTAGTAATTCATTTGCATTTTATTGTAGGTTGGTTCGTTCCAATGCGACGTTCATTTAACATTTGTGCAGGTGAAAGTCCGTTCTGCAGCGGTGGGCTGAAGTAGATCAGACTTTTCAGGAAATCCTCCTTTCCACCGTGTGCCTTTTCCCATCAGACCTTTGACAATTGTGACTGAACTCTCCGCTAAGCCATTTGGTTGGGGCTGGGGGTGTTGTGTTGTAATCCCCAGTCGTTAGCAAACGATCTGTGGGCCATTGTCCGAGTACAGTTCAGATGCAACCCCATGTCTTACGAAGATTTCAGGTAGGTGATTACAGCTTTGCTGGAGGTAGTTGGCAGTGTTGCTACTTCAGGGCAGTTTGAGTAGTAGTTGGTCAAAATAATGTGACTTTTGCCATTGCAGTCAAAAGGTCAACTCCAATTTTGTAGTAGGGTCTGGATGAGGCATTAGCGGCTCTGCTTGCTGTTTTGGCCTGTACAGTTGTGGCCAAAAGTTTTGAGAATTTTCACAAAGTCTGCTGCCTCAGTTTGTAAGATGGCAATATGCATATACTCTAGAATGTTATGAAGAGTGATCAGATGAAGTCCCTCTTTGCCATGCAAATGAACTGAATCCCAAAAAACATTTCCACTGCATTTCAGCCCTGCCACAAAAGGACCAGCTGACATCATGTCAGTGGCTTTCTCGTTAACACAGGTGTGAGTGTTGACGAGGACAAGGCTGGAGATCACTCTGTCATGCTGATTGAGTTCAAATAACAGACTGGAAGCTTCAAAAGGAGGGTGGTGCTTGGAATCATTGTTCTTCCTCTGTCAGCCATGGTTACCTGCAAGGAGAAACGTGCCGTCATCATTGCTTTGCACAAAAAGGGCTTCACAGGCAAGGATATTGCTGCCAGTAAGATTGCATCTAAATCAACCATTTATTGGATCGTCAAGAACTTCAAGGAGAACAGTTCAATTGTTGTGAAGAAGGATTCAGGGCGCCCAAGAAAGTCCAGCAAGCACCAGGACCGTCTGCTAAAGTTGATTCAGCTGTGGGATCGGGGCACCACCAGTACAGAGCTTGCTCAGGAATGGCAGCAGGCAGGTGTGAGTGCATCTGCACGCAGAGTGAGGCGAAGACTTTTGGAGGATGGCCTGGTGTAAAGAAGAGCAGCAAAGAAGCCACTTCTCTCCAGGAAAAACATCAGGGACAGACTGACATTCTGCAAACGGTACAGGGATTGGACTGCTGAGGACTGGGGTAAAGTCATTTTCTCTGAAGAATCCCCTTACCGATTGTTTGGGACATCTGGAAAAAACCTTGTGTGTTACCATCAGTCCTGTGTCATGCCAACAGTAAAGCATTCTGAGACCATTCATATGTGGGGTTGCTTCTCAGCCAAGGGAGTGGGCTCACTCACAATTTTGCCTAAGAACACAGCCTAAGAACACAGCCATGAATAAAGAATGGTACCAACACATCCTCCGAGAGCAACTTCTCCCAACCATCCAGGAACAGTTTGGCGACGAACAATGCCTTTTCCAGCATGATGGAGCACCTTGCTATAAGGGAAAAGTGATAACTAAGTGGCTCGGGGAACAAAACATCAATATGTTGGGTCCATGGCCAGGAAACTCCCCAGATCTTAATCCAATTGAGAACTTGTGGTCAATCCTCAAGAGGCGGGTGGACAAACAAAACCCCACAAATTCTGACAAACTCCAAGCATTGATAACACAGAGTTACACATGGAGTAAACAATTAGCAAGTCAATAACACAGTAGAAAAAAATGGGCAGTCTATATACAATGTGTGCAAAAGGCATGAGGAGGTAGGCGGATAATACAATTTTGCAGATTAACACTGGAGTGATAAATGATCAGATGGGCATGTACAGGTAGAGATATTGGTGTGCAAAAGAGCAGAAAAGTAAATAAATAAAAACAGTATAAAAACAGTATGGGAATGAGGTAGGTGAAAAAGGGTGAGCTATTTACCTATAGACTATGTACAGCTGCAGCGATCGGTTAGCTGCTCGGATAGCTGATGTTTGAAGTTGGTGAGGGAGATAAAAGTCTCCAACTTCAGCGATTTTGCAATTCGTTCCAGTCACAGGCAGCAGAGTACTGGAACGAAAGGCGGCCAAATGAGGTGTTGGCTTTAGGGATGATCAGTGAGATACACCTGCTGGAGCGCGTGCTACGGATGGGTGTTGCCATCGTGACCAGTGAACTGAGATAAGGCGGAGCTTTACCTAGCATGGACTTGTAAATGACCTGGAGCCAGTGGGTCTGGCGACGAATATGTAGTGAGGGCCAGCCGACTAGAGCATACAAGTCGCAGTGGTGGGTGGTATAAGGTGCTTTAGTGACAAAACGGATGGCACTGTGATAGACTGCATCCAGTTTGCTGAGTAGAGTGTTGGAAGCCATTTTGTAGATGACATCGAAGTCGAGGATCGGTAGGATAGTCAGTTTTACTAGGGTAAGCTTGGCAGCGTGAGTGAAGAAGGCTTTGTTGCGGAATAGAAAGCCGACTCTGGATTTGATTTTTGATTGGAGATGTTTGATGTGAGTCTGGAAGGAGAGTTTGCAGTCTAGCCAGACACCTAGGTACTTATAGATGTCCACATATTCAAGGTTGGAACCATCCAGGGTGGTGATGCTAGTCGGGCATGCGGGTGCAGGCAGCGATCGGTTGAAAAGCATGCATTTGGTTTTACTCGCGTTTAAGAGCAGTTGGAGGCCACGGAAGGAGTGCTGTATGGCATTGAAGCTCGTTTGGAGGTTTGATAGCACAGTGTCCAATGACGGGCCGAAAGTATATAGAATGGTGTCGTCTGCGTAGAGGTGGATCAGGGAATCGCCCGCAGCAAGAGCAACATCATTGATATATACAGAGAAAAGAGTCGGCCCGAGAATTGAACCCTGTGGCACCCCCATAGAGACTGCCAGAGGACCGGACAGCATGCCCTCTGATTTGATACACTGAACTCTGTCTGCAAAGTAATTGGTGAACCAGGCAAGGCAGTCATCCGAAAAACCGAGGCTGTTGAGTCTGCCGATAAGAATTTGGTGATTGACAGAGTCGAAAGCCTTGGCGAGGTCGATGAAGACGGCTGCACAGTACTGTCTTTTATCGATGGCGGTTATGATATCATTTAGTACCTTGAGAGTGGCTGAGGTGCACCCGTGACCGGCTCGGAAACCAGATTGCACAGCGGAGAAGGTACGGTGGGATTCGAGATGGTCAGTGACCTGTTTGTTGACTTGGCTTTCGAAGACCTTAGATAGGCAGGGCAGGATGGATATAGGTCTATAGCAGTTTGGGTCCAGGGTGTCTCCTCCTTTGAAGAGGGGATGACTGCGGCAGCTTTCAATCCTTGGGGATCTCAGACGATATGAAAGAGAGGTTGAACAGGCTGGTAATAGGGGTTGCGACAATGGCGGCAGATAGTTTCAGAAATAGCGGGTCCAGATTGTCAAGCCCAGCTGATTTGTACGGGTCCAGGTTTTGCAGCTCTTTCAGAACATCTGCTATCTGGATTTGGGTAAAGGAGAACCTGGAGAGGCTTGGGTGAGGAACTACGGGGGGGGCGGAGCTGTTGGCCGAGGTTGGAGTAGCCAGGCGGAAGGCATGGCCAGCCGTTGAGAAGTGCTTATTGAAGATTTCGATAATCATGGATTTATCGGTGGAGACCGTGTTTTCTAGCCTCAGTGCAGTGGGCAGCTGGGAGGAGGTGCTCTTGTTCTCCATGGACTTCACAGTGTCCCAGAACTTTTTGGAGTTGGAGCTACAGGATGCAAACTTTTGCCTGAAGAAGCTGGCCTTAGCTTTCCTGACTGACTGCGTGTATTGGTTCCTGACTTCCCTGAACAGTTGCATATCACGGGGGCTATTCGATGCTATTGCAGTCCGCCACAGGATGTTTTTGTGCTGGTCGAGGGCAGTCAGGTCTGGAGTGAACCAAGGGCTGTATCTGTTCTTGGTTCTGCATTTTTTGAACGGAGCATGCTTATCCAACGGCTAACGGCTAACTAAGACAAGCTAGCCGTTAGCAGGCCGAATTAGCAAGCAGGGAGATAGCGAGGGCTAGAGAGCTAACCTTTGGGGGACGTCGCGATGGGGTGAGTCTGTTTATTCCTCTTCTTGCGGTGACATCGACAGACCGGTCGTGGGCCCGGGTAATTGTAGCCCAGGAGTATGCTACAGGAGCTCTAGTACGCTGGGTGAGCTGGAGACACAGCGTTTCAGAAAGCTCGCGGGCCTTGGCCAGCAGATGGATCTTTGGCGATGTCGCAACGAAAAAGCCTGTTGAAACCACCTCGGACGATTATGTCGGCGGACCAGTCGTGATGGATCGGCGGGGCTCCGTGTCGGCAGTAAAGGGTCCAGGCCAATTGGCAAAAGAGGTATTGTTGGGCCTCTTCGGCTAGTCGGGAGATGGGCTTAGCTCAAGGCTAACTGTAGCTTGTTTTGGGACAGAGACGTTAGCCAGGAGTAGCCACTCGGATTGCAGCTAGCTAGTTGCGATGATCCGGTGTAAAGGTTCAGAGCTTGCGGTAGGAATCCGGAGATGTGGTAGAGAAAGAGCAGTCTGATATGCTCTGGGTTGATGTCGCGCTGGTGTCCTAGTTAGCTTTGAAGACCGCTAGCAATGGCTAACTGAGTACGAGCTAGTAGCTAGTTAGCTGGCTAGCTTCTGATGGTGGTTCCGGTTCTAAAGTAAAGTATAGAAAAAGCAGATCCGTACCACATTGGGTGATGCGGGTTGCAGGAGAGTATATTCAGCTCTAGTTTGAAAGTGAGATTAAAATATGTACGAAATATATACAGAAAAAAAACGAAGAAAACTATATTTACACTAGACAGGACGGGACAAGACAAAACACACGTCCGATTGCTACGCCATCTTGGAATATCAGTACTTCAAGTACTACCTGGGTGGTCTGCCCTTTACTGTAAGGACTGACCACTCTGCTCTCCAGTGGCTCATGTCTTTCAGAGAGCCAGAGGGGCAGGTGGCACGCTGGTTGGAGGAGCTTCAGCCGTATGACTTCACGGTGGTGCACAGGGCAGGGGCACGCCACTCCAACGCCGACGCCATGTCCCGTCGGCCCTGTACTGCAGACGGCTGCCGCCACTGTGAACGGAGAGAGGGACGGGAGAGAGAGCTGCGGGCAGAGGAGGGTGTCTGTGCCACAGTGTGTCGGGCGAGCGAGCCTGTCTGCTGTGAGCTGCAGACTGTCGACGTGGCTGAATGGCGGCAGCAGCAGGGACGGGACACAGACCTACAGCCAGTGCTACAGTGGGTAGAGGCGCAGGTGAGGCCACCATGGGAAGAGGTGACAGCGCTCTCACTCGCGACCAAAGGGTTGTGGTCGAAGTTTGAGAGATTGCGGCTGGCTGATGGCGTGCTACAGCGGGCATGGAAGGAGTCAGCTACGGGAGAGGAGAGGTGGCAGGTGGTGGTCCCAAAAGCATTGCGGGAGGCTGTGCTCCAGAGTACTCATGGGGGGGTGGGGACTGGACACTTTGGGGTCACAAAAACACTGCGCCGTCTCCGTCAGGGCTTCTACTGGGGGCAGCACAAGAGGGATGTGGAGGACTTTTGTCGCCACTGTGACAACTGCACAGCGAGAAAGGGCCCCCCAGGCCGCTCTCATGCTCAGCTCCAACAGTTCCCAGTGGGGGCTCCCATGGAGAGGGTGGGAGTGGATGTAGTTGGGCCGTTCCCCACCACTGACAGTGGAAACCGCTGGGTGCTCACGGCCATGGACTATTTCACAAAATGGCCCGAGGCCTATGCTCTGCCTGACCAGGAGGCAGAGACCATCGTCGACGCCCTGACAGCGGGGATGTTCAGCAGGTTTGGAGCTGCAGAGTCCATCCACAGCGACCAAGGCAGAAACTTTGAGTCCCGTGTGTTCGCCACCAGAGAGGCTGGGTATGCACAAGACCCGCACTACTCCTCTCCATCCTCAAAGTGATGGCCTTGTGGAGCGCTTCAACAAAACGCTTGGACAGCAGCTGGCCATCGTCTCTTCCAAACACCAGCGTGACTGGGACAAGCACCTGCCTATGGTCCTCATGGCATGCCGCTCCGCTGTCCAAGACTCCACTTCCTGCACGCCTGCCCTCCTCATGCTGGGGAAAGAGATCCGCACCCCTGCGGAGATGGTGTTTGGTCGGCCCCTGGATAGCCCTCATGTTCCTCCGGGGCCGGAGTATGCCCGGAGACTCCAGGACCGCCTGGAGACAGCCCACACCTTCGCCAGAGAGCAGCTGGTGAATGCAGGTGTGAGGCAGAAAAGGAACTATGACGTGCACACCCGGGAAGGCACTTTGTGGCTGGGGAGCTGGTCTGGGTCTACAGCCCCCTAAGGAAAAAAAGGCAGATGCCCCAAGTTGGACAGTCACTGGGTGGGACCCTGCAGTGTCCTGGAGAGGGTAGGGGAGGTTGTGTACCGGGTGCAGCTTCCTCCCAGGGGAGAAAGGTGGCACTGCACCGGGACAGGTTAGCCCCATACAGAGGGGCCTCTTCTCCCCAAACCCCAGGAACCCCCACAATTCCCCTCTCTGGCAATGACATTCTCCAGGCACCCACCCTCAGGTGCCGCAGACAAGGCTCCAGACAGCCCACTCCCCCTGTCTCCCCCTGTGTCACCGTGTGGTTCCCCAGAGCCACGGACTGTATTACCCGTTCCCGCTTCCTTGTCCCCCATATCCCTGCCTTCATCCCCTGGTTCCCAGAGGGGCACTCTGCGACCATCACGGCCACGCAGGCAAAGGAGACCTCCGGGTCGCTTCAGAGACTTTGTTTGTTCCCTCGGGGACGAGGGACTTTGTGGTGGGGGGGGGCTGTGTAGCGACCCGCACAGACAGCTGTGTGTTATGTGTTAGGCTAGGAGGTGGTTGTGTTGTACTGACCAGTACCCGGTGTTCGTGGGGTCCGACATGTCAATCAACCTGCTATCTGCCAATCACGGGAATGCCTGGAATGTTCTGATGCCGGGCATCCTGGTGGTTGGCGGAGTGGCGTGGAGGGGGGTTGGGCAGGGGGGTGGAGCATTGGAAGTTCGGACCAGGTTCAGCCTTTGTTCTCTCTCTCTTACGTCTGGGCTTCACAAGAGAAGGTCACGATTGGCTTGTGGGTTATCTGTCATCTATTTGGCGTGTGCTACGGCCCAAACAGTAGCCTGTGTAAAGTTGGTTTAATAAACCGTCAATTCGCAAACTCAAGCCTCTGTCTGGACAATTGTTCATTTATGATCTAGTCAGGTCATTACAATATTCACACATTCGAACATTCAACAGACATTCGCCAAAATCCATTTACAAATGTAAAAATCAATAACTAATTAATTGATTGTCACAGAAAAATGAAAATATATATGGTTAATTCTATAACTGTCGAGCATACTTTTAAAACCTGTTTAGAATACAAATTCCTGTTTTGATTTGATAGAAATACATAAAATCTTTCAAATGCAATTTAAAGTTGTATAAATCAATAACTAATTCACCGTTTGTCACAGAAACATTAAACTAGATATGATTTATTCTATAAATGTTTAGCATGCTTTAACAACCCTTGTTTTGAATTTTAAAAAACAAGTTTTGATTTGATGGAAATACATTAACTCTATAAAATGCAATTTAAAGCTGTATAAATCATTAACTAATTCACAGTTTGTCACAGAATCATCAAACTAGATATGATTTATTCGATTTATTCTGTATTCTTACAACCTTTGTTTTGAATACAAATTCCACTTTTGGCGAATGTTTGTTGAATGTCCAAATGTCTGAATATAAAACCAACTTTACCTCGATATCGAACACCACATTCTTTTGGAGAGATTGGAAACCCTAATTGGTCTATACGGACAAGTTCTTGCCTGGTGTAGATCTTATCTGTCGGAAAGATATCAGTTCATCTCTGTGGATGGTTTGTCCTCTGACAAATCAATTGTACATTTCGTTGTTCCTCAAGGTTTTAGAACCACTATTGTTTTTACTATATATTCTACCTCTTGGTGATGTCATTTGGAATTAATTAACTTTCACTGCTAAATCAAATCAAATCAAATTTGATTGGTCACATACACATGGTTAGCAGATGTTGCCCACCCTGGAAGCCTGTGTTTCAACTCGGACAAAACAGATTCTCGTTCTAGGTCCCAAGAAACAAAGTGATCTCCTGTTGGATCTGACAATTAATCTTGATGGTTGTACGGTCGTCTCAAATAAAAATGTGAAGGACCTTGGCGTTAACTCTGGACCCTGATCTCTCTTTTTGACGAACGTATTAAGAATATTTCAAGGACAGCTTTCTTCTATCTTCGTAACATTGCAAAAATCCCAAACCTATTGTCCAGAAATGATGCAGAAAAGCTCATCCATGCGTTTGTCCCTTCTAGATTAGACTACTGCAATGCTCTACCTTTCGGCTGCCCGGATAAAGCACAAAATAAACTTCAGTTAGTGCTAAACATGCCTGCTAGAATCTTGAGTAGAACCCAAACATTTGATCATATTACTCCAGTGCTAGCCTCTCTACACTGGCTTCCTGTTCATTCTAGGGTTGATTTCAAGGTTTTACTGCTAACCTACAAAGCAGTACATTGCCTTGCTCATTCTGTCAATAACAAACATAGCTCAGACAGAGGATGGGAGTGTCAAGTCATCAGTAAATGTTGAAATGAAACAAATGCAACATTCTAAATCAATTAACTTTGATGTCTATCAACATTGAATCAATAGAGGATATATTGCTTCATGGCAATTGAATGAAACATATTCTCTCTGATAAAGCAACAATTTTCAGAATCAGTCCCAGATAATTCAAATGTTACAAGAACTGAGGACATGATGGTCTAAATTCTACCATCATAAAAAAGGAAGACACTAGGGCGGCAGGTAGCCTAGCGGTTAAGAGTGTTGGGCCTGTAAGTGAAAGGTTGCTGTTTCCAATCCCCCAGCCAACTATGTGAAAAATATGTCGATGTGCCCTTGAGCAAGGCACTTAACCCTAATTCCTCTGGATAAGAGTGTCTGATAAATGACAAAAAAAATTAAAACGAGAATGCACTAGGAATTGAATCCTTACTCAAAAACCATTAATGCAGTGTTGCAAATAACAGGAGATCCAATGCACCCTTCCTTAAGATAAAATGTTATTGCTACCAGAAATCATTTGAAATGGAAGGACTGTAACCAAAAATATGTATAGACATCATTCTCTTACAAAGGAAAAATAGTACACCAAGGGAACAGGTTAAAGAATACCCACTGAGCACAGATGTCAGTTCAATGTCTAGTTTTGATTTACATTTGGTTGAGTTGTCCACTAAGACATGAAATCAACAACGAATGTCACCATGTCATTGGATTTAGGTTAAAAGTTGGGGGGGGGGGGAAATACAAAATGCCCTTACGTTGATTACTTTTTGCAAATCCAATCAGCTTTCCACTTTCATTCAACTTCATCACATTGATTTCATTGGTTGAAATTATGTGGAAACAACGCTGATTTAATCCGTTTTTGTCCAGTGAGTAGGCCCTTTAAGGGACATGAGCAAAAGGTGGTAGCTGAAAAGATGAAAAACATAAAAGCTTTTAAATATTACAATGAGGCACTTTCCAGTGCAATTAAAGTCACTGTCTGCTTTTAACCAGAATGGAGTAGGTTCTATCACTGATGTGCTGCTCAAAATGTAATCGGGCAATTTAACAGTCAAAACCTCAAACTTCCAATAACTTAGACAGCATAAATTACAAGCCATGCTGAACAAACTATTTTTGAATGTGAAAACATTACTGTCATGTACAGTATGTGGTGCTGAATCAAAAAGGCAGACAGTGTGCAACACATTCCCACATATTTTGTTAAGTAGACTTTCGAGAGCACAGTTAAGTGAATTGAACACCAATTAGAACCCCAAAAATTGCATCGACCCTCTTCTCCTCTTCTCTCATCTACCCTCAAAATATGATCAATTATCTTCCAAAAATGTCAAACAAGATTGGAGGACACAACTGGGCTGTATCACTTGGCAATTTAAATAACAAGCAAATGACTAACAAAAGGGTTGCCCAAGGTGCTTTGCGAACCATCCTGGCAAAAGTTGTGAGCTAAAAATACTAAAAAGGAAGTTAATTTAAGTAAAATATTTTGCAGAATACGATTTTTTGTGATCACACAAAAAGGTTATTGTAGGCCTGTATGTCATGGGCTGGATCTGAACTCAGGTCTCCCATGGGAGAAACCAATTCCCTCTTGGCGCAACGTTGACACTGATGGTGAAGTCGCAGGGAGGACTAACTTTATACATCAAACCCAAAGAAGTTTATAATTAGAATTCTCTGTTTTCTTCATCCATCTGATGTTCCAGAGACAGTTTATCAAAAGTACAGTAGATGGTGATATTGTATCTTATATATTTGCACCCTGACCTGTAATACTGTAACAAGACAAGACTTGTTCTCAGCTATTAACATAACATACTGTAGCTTAGATACATATAAGAAAGCCTAATAACTTAGTTCACTTTCAAACGTCTCATTTGGAAATGGCCCACAGGATTGATTGTATGCAGAGTATCAAAACTCACTGTTTTCACAACTCCACATGTGTAGTTCCCTATCAGAATCATAACTCAAATAATGTAATCATAGTTTAGTATTAAACACATAACAGTTATAGAAACACAGACATGTTTAAGACTCTTGAAATGAAATGAACCATTGGATGAAATTGATAAGCCTATTGAAACTGATTATTGATTAGGCCTATTGTAATTATATAGGCTTTTAGAAAGGAGGGAGGAGGGAGGGGATGTCTAGTCAGTTGCACAACTTAATGCATTCAACCGAAATGAGTCATCCCCATTTAACCCAACCTCTCTGAGGGGAGGTGTTTTACACTGAGTTGCAACATGCAATCATCCAACCAAAATGTGTTTAGGGCCCTCATGGCTAGAGCCCGCCCTGCACACAAGGCTATAGAGACAGTAATGATTCGTTAGATCACTCTAAAATCAATGACAGCACATGACATATGTCACAGCTCAAACATGAGTTCCCTGGATAATCAGATGGGTAAGTACACTTAGTTAATAGTATATTAACATTCTTGTTGTATATATGATACTTGTATGAAAGGAAGTTAAATGTAATAATATCATCAACTAGAATTGATATTTATATCAGTAGACTATTGTAGTGCAAACCCATCAGGTCAATGCAATAATACTTTAAATATTTTGTTCAGTTATCATTAAACGGGTCAAAGTACACAAAAATTATGCTCCTTTACACTAACTTTTCATTCAACTAACAGTAAACATGTATAAATACTGCTGTCAAACATACAGTATATTAAGTATATCCAATATAGTTCAGTTCAATTCAAATGACTTCATTGTGAAATGCCAGATCTTCTTTTGTGGTTGACACAATCATTAATAAATACAGACACTCACTGTTCATCAACAAGTACATCCGTTCATAATGGGGTCTCTGTGCATTGTCAATATCTGTAAATATCTTTGCTTTTTTTTTTTTTTTTTTTTTTACTTATGAGGGTGCTGTCCTCAAACAGGAAATTATTATCTTCTTAAGTTAAACATTCAAGTTGATTATTTTATTAATTAATAGATAAATAACTTAACTGAAACACAAGCCAGTACCCAGTTTCCAGCTTTTCATTGCTTTTCTCTTTTTTCTATGTTAAATGTGTCGGGGTAAAAAGGACACCATCAGCTGCATGTTTAATTAGCACAGGTCTCTTTAGTTTCCTGCACATGTTTGCATATGTATTGAATTATGGCAGTACCTGCCCTGCTTGTAATGTCATGTGGATGGTTGTTTGAACTGTACCCAAGTCATTGGAGAATTAAAAAATGTATTTAGTCTCTTAAAAGTATTACATGATTTTTAAGAAGATGTTGAGACACTTTTTAAAACATACAATAAAAGAGCATTTTTGATACTGCAAAATGATTTGATTGGACATGTCATGTGATTCAGTGGGATCTCCATGGAATATCGGAAGAATAATATGACTCAAAGTAACATCACATGAATCTATGGTCAATAAAATCTTTAAAAGGGGCAAACATTGCAAACATACAATTCTGTGCCAATAGTGAAGAACTTGTCTTTGTCACCCAACAGAGCAGCCAAAGAAAAATGATGAGCTGAGGATTGTTTTGGTTGGGAAGACTGGAGTTGGGAAGAGTGCAGTAGGAAACACCATCTTGGGAGAAACCACTTTTATGTCTAAGTTATCTTCCTCCTCTGTGACATTGGTGTGTGACAAAAACAAAAGGAATGTGGATGGGCAAATGGTTGCTGTCATCGACACTCCAGGCTTGTTCGACACCCAATCTACCCAAGAGGAGATACTGAACGAGATCAAAATGTGCATCACTTTTGCTGCTCCTGGTCCCCATGCGTTCCTGATTGTGATCCAGCTGGGTAGATACACAAACGAGGAGAAAGAGGCGGTGAACATCCTCCAGCAGATCTTTGGCAAAGAGGCAAAAAAGTACACCATAGTGCTTTTCACTCGTGAAGATGATCTAGAGGGACAAAGTATTGAATCATTCATTATGGGAAGTGAAGTCTGTGCAGATTTAAAAGTCTTGGTCTTTGAAGCATGCCATGGGAGATATCATGCCTTCAACAACAGAGACCGCAATAATCGCTCTCAGGTATCTAAGCTGCTTGAGAAGATCAACAACATGACCATAACGGATGGAAGACAGCACTACTACACCAACAAAATGTTCCAAGAGGCTGAGAGAGCGATTGAGGAGGAGAAAGATAGGATTCTGAAAGAGAAAGCAGAGCAGACAAGGAGTGAAATGGAAGCACTGGAATTGAAATATGAAGGACCCGCTCTGGAGGAAGCGAAGAAGAAGTTGATGCAAGAAATGGAGAACGAAGCAAGATATACAGCTGAAAGAAGAAATCGAGTTTTGAAAATAACAGGCTTCGCTCTTGCTGGAGCGGCTTCTGTTGGAGCAGCTGTGGTTGCCCTCAGGAAAGGGACCTGTGGAATACAATGACAGACAACTGTTTTGCCAGACTTTTAGTGTTTGCTGAAATGTTCAAACCATAATGATTAGGGGGAGCACACATTATACAGAAACACACTTATTTGGCATAACATGTACATTTAAATATACTGAAGTTTTTAAAGATAAAAACATTTGAGATGTTTGGTCTGAGGAACAGTTGATCCTAGGCTATGTAATTGTAGCATAATATTATTATTACATTTAAATATACTGAAGTTTTTAAAACGCATTTGAGGTGTTTGGTCTGAGGTACAGTTGATCCTAGGCTATGTAATTGTAGCATAATATTATTATTACATTTAAATATACTGAAGTTTTAAAAACGCATTTGAGGTGTTTGGTCTGAGGTACAGTTGATCCTAGGCTATGTAATTGTACCATAATATCCTACTTTCTAAGATTCACAGCTACTGTATATCCATTTATTAAATATCCATATTTCCCAATATACTTCAATACTTATTGTTTTGTAATTTTTCACTTTACAGTTTAAACCTGAAAGTTTTCCTTGATAAAGTATCATTAAATACATGTTTTTAAATGGTTGGAAAGACTTCAATATAGCATATTGCATGCAAAAAAATATGGTTTTAAATAAAAGATTCAGTGAACTGTGGAACTGTAATAAAATCAAAGCTAAGACAAAAAAATGATTGAATTGAGTTTATGGTTTGGAAATCATTTTGAAATAGAAATGGTGTTGAATTTAATATGCAACATACAACAAAAATGTGCTGTGTTGTCAATAATCTACTTTAATAAATTAATAAATAAACACCAAAAATAAAAGTGAAAGGAGACTAAGAGGATATAAATAATGGCAGTGAATACCTGTGTTACAAAAATATGGCACTGATCAGTAGCAGGAAAATGTTTGGACTTAACACAGTTGTTCAGTCTGTCTAAAGCTATAATTCACATTTCAGTATTTCACTTCTGAACTCTTGCTTCAGGTGCTAACAGCAATGACGTGAGACTGGTGTTGGTCGGCCTGAGTGGAGTGGGGAAGAGTGCAGCTGGGAACACCATTCTGGGCCAAAAGGTGTTTGATTCCAGAATCAGTTTCAAAACAGTAACACTGAAGAGTGAGAGACAAGAAGGAGAGGTGTGTGGGAAGAGAGTGATAGTAGTGGACACTCCAGGTCTGTCCAACAGTGACCTCTCTGAGGAGGAAGTGAGAGGGGAGATGAACAGAGCCGTGACTCTGTGTGAACCAGGTCCCCATGCCTTCCTCCTGGTCATTCAGCTGGGTCGCTTCACAGAACAAGAGAAGAGCGTAATGGAGACACTCACGGAGCTTTTATCTGCCAACATAGATGGAGACACGATGGTGCTCTTCACTTATGGGGAGAGACTGGAAGACACAACTATAGATCAGTTCATCCGCGAGGATAGCAATCTGAAGAAGCTGGTTAAGAAATGCAGGGGTGGATACCACGTGTTCAAAAACAATGACACCAGCAACAACAATCAGGTTAGAGAGCTTTTAGAAAAAATAGAAACCAGACTACAGAAAAAGCAGAATAGCTGGTCATGGTACTGGAAAGGGGCAGCTGGTTGCTTTATCGTCATTGTAGCAGTGATGATAGTAAAAGTGTTGTTAAAAAGGTTACGAACACGTCCCCCACACATCCCTCCTGTCTCTACCACCTGTCCTGTCCCTGACATAGTTCCTTCTGTCCCTGACATGTTCTCTCCTGTCCCTGACATGGTCTCTTCTGTCCCTGACATGGTCTCTCCTGTCCCTGACATAGTTCCTTCTGTCCCTGACATAGTTCCTTCTGTCCCTGACATGGTCTCTTCTGTCCCTGACATGGTCCCTCCTGTCCCTGACATGGTCTCTCCTGTCCCTGACATGGTCTCTCCTGTCCCTGACATGGTCCCTCCTGTCCCTGACATGGTCCCTCCTGTCCCTGACATGGTCCCTCCTGTCCCTGACATGGTCTCTCCTGTCCCTGACATGGTCCCTCCTGTCCCTGACATGGTCCCTCCTGTCCCTGACATGGTCTCTCCTGTCCCTGACATGGTCCCTCCTGTCCCTGACATGGTCTCTCCTGTCCCTGACATGGTCTCTCCTGTCCCTGACATGGTCTCTTCTGTCCCTGACATGGTCTCTCCTGTCCCTGACATGGTCTCTCCTGTCCCTGACATAGTTCCTTCTGTCCCTGACATGGTCTCTCCTGTCCCTGACATGGTCTCTTCTGTCCCTGACATGGTCTCTCCTGTCCCTGACATGGTCTCTTCTGTCCCTGACATGGTCTCTTCTGTCCCTGACATGGTCTCTCCTGTCCCTGACATGGTCTCTCCTGTCCCTGACATGGTCTCTTCTGTCCCTGACATGGTCTCTTCTGTCCCTGACATGGTCCCTCCTGTCCCTGCCACTGTCCCCCCTGTTCGTGAGTCAATTTGGGAAATGGTGAAGTCAAACAACAACATTATTTTCACAGCGGGAGTAGGACTGACTCTATTGGTCATCATAAGAAAAATAATTAGGAAATAATGAGAGGTTGGTTGAATGGGACATAATTTCCCACATCCGTGAGTGCCAAATTAAACGAATGCTACAATTATACACCCGTTAACTCTTTTTGAGAATGGGTGACAGGTTGTATTTGAAGAATCATAATAAAATATAAACATGCAAAAACTGATTTAGAAAGACTGGTTATTATTGCTGGATATTATGCATATAAGCTATTGTATGGTTTTCATCAGGTCTGTTGTCACATGAAAAACAAGTGAGGTCATACTGATGTGCATGTACTTCTACTTTGCAAACATAATCTGGGCTTCTATTGTGAATATGATTCTAGCTTTAAAGATAAGAACGTTCCAATTTTGATAGTCAAAATGTCCTGACATTTAACCATTTCCTCAAAAAGAACAGGTGTTTTACAATTATAACCGAAAGATAATTTACAGTGACATGGAATCCTTTTGTCGAACCTTATGTCACTTTATTTAGGGTGCAGTTAGGGTGAGTAGCCTAATAAAATACCTGCAGCCAAGATGCATAACAGGCATTGTTAAAAGACCTACACACAAGTTCAAACTAGTTGAAGTGTCTCGGGGCGTTGAGAGACATGGGTGTTGAGAGTGATGGCATGTCTAAACCATCAGTGATTGTAACTAATGGCTCTTTGCCATCATAAACCCTGCATTAGGTTCAGCTCCACATCCTCCTCATAACCAGAGTGAAACTATGCTGTAAACAATGTTCAAGTAGTTCATGTAGAGGTATTGTGTGCATTGCTGCCCTCAGGTTGCTGGCCTCAGGTTGCTGGCCTGTCCTTAGTCTGTCTTTATACAATAGTTATGATGCAAAACATTTACATTGCCACTATGACCAGTGGTTTGCTGTTGGGAATTTTGGGCAGAGTTTAAGTAAACTATTTGGACAAATGCATTTGTTAAAAGGTGAAATGCAAATACAAGTTGACTGGATTTTTTGATTGGTTGCTAAGCTTACACTAAAGTTGTATGCCCAAATTTGATGCAAGATTAAAATCCTTCACCTCACAGTGGGATATAGAAGGAAAAACTGGAAAGTGTAACGAATCAAATCAAATCAAATGTATTTATATAGCCCTTCGTACATCAGCTGATATCTCAAAGTGCTGTACAGAAACACAGCCTAAAACCCCAAACAGCAAGCAATGCAGGTGTTGAAGCACGTTGGCTCCCTAGAAAGGTCAAAACCTAGGAAGAAACCTAGAGAGGAACCAGGCTATGAGGGGTGGCCAGTCCTCTTCTGGCTGTGCCAGGTGGAGATTATAACAGAACATGGCCAAGATGTTCAAATGTTCATAAATGACCAGCATGGTCAAATAATAGTTCTGGGACAGGTAGCACGTCCGGTGAACAGGTCAGGATTCCATAGTGTAATGGATGTGAAACGGCTAGTTTAGTTAGCGGTGCGCGCTAAATAGCGTTTCAATCGGTGACGTCACTTGCTCTGAGACCTTGAAGTAGTGGTTCCCCTTGCTCTGCTTTTGTGGAGCGATGGGTAACGATGCTTCGTGGACTGTTGTTGATGTGTGCAGAGGGTCCCTGGTTCGCGCCCGGGTATGGGCGAGGGGACGGTCTAAAGTTATACTGTTACAATAGCCGCAGGCAGAACAGTTGAAACTGGAGCAGCAGCACGGCCAGGTGGACTGGGGACAGCAAGGAGTCATCATGCCAGGTAGTCCTGAGTCATTGTCCTAGGGCTCAGGTCCTCCGAGAGAGAGAAAGAAAGAGAGAATTAGAGAGAGCATACTTAAATTCACACAGGACATCGGATAAGACAGGAGAAGTACTCCAGATATAACAAACTGACCCTGGCCCCCCGACACATAAACTACTGCAGCATAAATACTGGAGGCTGAGACAGGAGGGGTCAGGAGACACTGTGGCCCCATCCGATGATACCCCCGGACAGGGCCAAACAAGAAGGATATAACCCCACACACTTTGCCAAAGCACAGCCCCCACACCACTAGAGAGATATCTTCAACCACCAACTTACCATCCTGAGACAAGGCCAAGTATAGCCCACAAAGATCTCCACCATGGCACAACCCAAGGGGGGGGGGCAACCCAGACAGTAACAAACAGATTGTTTTCAGATAGGCCAGAGTCGAAAAAGACTTCAATTGGGTACATTGTAAGTAAACAGATCACGCTACAATGGATTACAAAAATATATTGTTTACTACAGTGTCATTCTGATATTTTTCCCACTCCTTTCTTTTTGGATTTTAAAATATTTTTTACATCTGATTTTTTTCAGATCTAAATGGTTAAAAGACCAATTAGTACATTTTAAGATCAGAAGTGTACTGCCTGTGTAAACGCAGCAATGGTAATCTTGGCCCTGTTATAATAGCATTGCTGAAAATGTCTCTTCATATGCTCCAGCTACTTTATCTGCGACTGGTGAAAGTCATGCCATATGGGCATATATAGCACTTGTCTGAGAGGTAGTTTAAAGTATAAAGATCAATATTGTAAACTCAGCAAAAAAGAAACTTCCCTTTTTCAGGACCCTGTCTTTCAAAAATAATTTGTAAAAATCCAAATGACTTCACAGATCTTCATTGTAAAGGGTTTAAACACTGTTTCCCATGCTTGTCAATTAACCATAAACAATTAATGAACATGCACCCGTGGAACGGTCGTTAAGACACTAACAGCTTACAGACGGTAAGCAATTAAGGTCACAGTTATGAAAACTTAGGACACTAAAGAGGCCTTTCCACTGACTCTGAAAAAACACCAAAAGAAAGATGCCCAGGGTCCCTGCTCATCTGCGTGAATGTGCCTTAGGCATGCTGCAAGGAGGCATGAGGACTGCAGATGTGGCCAGGGCAATAAATTGCGATGTTCGTATTGTGAGACGCCTAAGACAGCGCTATAGGGAGACAGGCCGGACAGCTGATTGTTCTCGCAGTGGCAGACCACGTGTAACAACACCTGCACAGGATTGGTACATCAGAACATCACACCTGCGGGACAGGTACAGGATGGCAATAGCAACTGCCCGAGTTACACCAGGAAAGCACAATCCCTCCATCAGTGCTCAGACTGTCTGCAAATAGGCTGAGAAAGGCTGGACTGAGGGCTTGTAGGCCTGTTGTAAGGCAGGTCCTCACCAGACATCACCGGCAACAACGTCGCCTATGGGCACAAACCCACCGTCGCTGGATCAGACAGGACTGTCAAAAAGTGCTCTTTACTGACGAGTCGTGGTCGGGTTCACGTTTATCGTCGAAGGAATGAGCGTTACACCGAGGCCTGTACTCTGGAGCGGGATCGATTTGAAGGTGGAGGGTCAGTCATAGTCTGGGACGGTGTGTCACAGCATCATCGGACTGGGCTTGTTGTCATTGCAGGCAATCTCAACGCTGTGCGTTACAGGGAAGACATCCTCCTCCCTTCCTGCAGGCTCATCCTGACATGACACTCCAGCATGACAATGCCACCAGCCGTACTGCTCGTTCTGTGTGTGATTTCCTGCAAGACAGGAATGTCAGTGTTCTGCCATGGCCAGCGAATAGCCCGGATCTCAATCCCATTGAGCACGTCTGGGACCTGTTGGATCGGAGGGTGAGGGCTAGGGTCATTCCCCCCCAGAAATGTCAGAAAACTTGCAGGTGCCTTGGTGGAAGAGTGGGGTAACATCTCACAGCAAGAACTGTCAAATCTGGTTTAGTCCATGAGGAGGAGATGCACTGCAATACTTAATGCAGCTGGTGGCCACACCAGATACTGACTGTTACTTTTGGGACACATTATTCCATTTCTGTTAGTCACATGTCTGTGGAATTTGTTAAGTTTATGTCTCAGTTGTTGAATCTTGTTATGTTCATACAAATATTTACATATATTAAGTTTGCTGAAAATAAATGCAGTTGACAGTGAGAGGACATTTCTTTTTTTGCTGAGTTTATATAGTAGTAAAACATATCATAGTAAAACGTGTTTACAAGAGTCCTGTTCTCAAACTATGTGTCAAACGATTTCATGAGAAAATGTTCCTTCTGTTAGGGTGTGGCCATATCCTTGGATGAATCTCAATAGTTGTAGAAGAACTTGTTAGGCACTTTATTAGGCTACACCCTAACAGCATTGTTAACAAGCATTCTTAAAACACCTACACAAATGTTCCAACCCTGAATGATTGACTACTGGCTCTTTGCCACTTGAAATACAACATTGCGTGCAGTTCTGCATCCTCCTCACAAACAAAGTGAAACTAAGCCTGAGCTGTGCTGCAGACTGCTGTATCAGTCGCTAATACAGGACTTTTAAAGGCCCCGTGCACTACTTTTGTGATTTTTTTTTCTTGTGATTTTTAGGGAAGTGCTGCAGCACCCTCACTTCCCGCAGCTATGGTTGTGCTGAAGGATGGCATATGCTCTAAAGCAGTGGTTCTCAATCCTGGTCCCGGGGACCCAAAGGGGTGCACATGTTTGTTTTTGCCCTAGCACTACACAGCTGATTCAAATCATCAACTCATCAAAAGGCTTTTTGTGCTAGTGCAAAAACAAAAATTGATTGAGGATTGAGAAATGCTGCGCTGAAGTGTTGTCATGTTAGTCACGTACATTACACCTAATCTCGTTCACAAACACTTCCACCCAAACGCACGGAAGGTTTTGTGGACCAACGCATCAAACTTGGCCTTTATTAGTTAGGCTTAGGTTTCAAATCATATTTTAAGAAAATTAATTGTGGAAATAGGAAGGGTTTAGCCATAATTATGACTTTTTGACTGTCTTTAGTGATTATGACAAATACTTTTCTCAGTAAGGTCACTCCTAAAGAATTCTATGGTCACTCCCACTAAGGCCAACTTTGAATGGTTGATATTCCAGGCTTTTGTGTGCAATAGCCTGGGGACAACGTTACATAAAGAACTACTTACCTTGATGAAAGCCCTCAACCTAAAGAAATTGACAGTGTCTTTCTCCTGAAATCAAGTTAGTTGTTCCTCAGTACACAAACACGCACACAACAAAAACGAGCCCTATCGCGCGGTGCTGGGCCCAATCAGGTCTTTGACACAGTCACCCACTCCCCCGCTAAAAGATCAGCCACAAAATATTGGCACCAGTCCAACAGGTTGTAATAAAGACCTCGCCTCCAGCATAGGAACAGAAGAGGAATACCTGGTGCGGTAGTCTCATCTTGGTTCTGACACACGCACGCACGCACGCACGCACGCACGCACGCACGCACGCACGCACGCACACACACACACACACACACACACACACACACAAACAAGCTTTGCAGGTCCATCAACTCATTCAAATACCTCTCACAACCAACAGTAACCTGTGGATCATGAGAGAACCTTAAATCAGCTTTACTTGAATAGCTTATTTATTGACACTTTATGTAGTGTCCTGTAATACTTAGTTTGAAGTGAGACACCTTCGGTCTTTCATAACAAATACATAAAGACTCTATATCACATGGCCCTGTACTTACTATAAAGTCAAACACCTTTGGTCATTAAGAACACATACATATAGACTCTATATCACATGGCCCTGTACTTACTATAAAGTCAAACACCTTTGGTCATTAAGAACACATACATATAGACTCTATATCACATGGCCCTGTACTTACTATAAAGTCAAACACTTTTGGTCATTCAGAACACATACATATAGACTCTATATCACATGGCCCTGTACTTACTATAAAGTCAAACACCTTTGGTCATTCAGAACACATACAGTGCCTTGCGAAAGTATTTGGCCCCCTTGAACTTTGCGACCTTTTGCCACATTTCAGGCTTCAAACATAAAGATATAAAACTGTATTTTTTTTGTGAAGAATCAACAACAAGTGGGACACAATCATGAAGTGGAACGACATTTATTGGATATTTCAAACTTTTTTAACAAATCAAAAACTGAAAAATTGGGCGCTTTAGAGTCTGTCATCTTGTAGCACAGAATTTTGTGGGAAACAGGTCAGGTCCATTATTGACTACGCACCTAAGAGGTATACACTCAACGGAACGACTTGATTAGTGTAGTGTCAACAACGCAGCTACTGCCAGCTAGCCTACTTCAGCAGTACTGTATCATTTTAATCATTTTAGTCAATAAGATTCTTGCTACGTAAGCTTAACTTTCTGAACATTCGAGACGTGTAGTCCACTTGTCATTCCAATCTCCTTTGCATTAGCGTAGCCTCTTCTGTAGCCTGTCAACTATGTGTCTGTCTATCCCTGTTCTGTCCTCTCTGCACAGACCATACAAACGCTCCACACCGCGTGGCCGCGGCCACCCTAATCTGGTGGTCCCAGCGCGCACGACCCACGTGGAGTTCCAGGTCTCCGGTAGCCTCTGGAACTGCCGATCTGCGGCCAACAAGGCAGAGTTCATCTCAGCCTATGCCTCCCTCCAGTCCCTCGACTTCTTGGCACTGACGGAAACATGGATCACCACAGACAACACTGCTACTCCTACTGCTCTCTCTTCGTCCGCCCACGTGTTCTCGCACACCCCGAGAGCTTCTGGTCAGCGGGGTGGTGGCACCGGGATCCTCATCTCTCCCAAGTGGTCATTCTCTCTTTCTCCCTCACCCATCTGTCTATCGCCTCCTTTGAATTCCATGCTGTCACAGTTACCAGCCCTTTCAAGCTTAACATCCTTATCATTTATCGCCCTCCAGGTTCCTCGGAGAGTTCATCAATGAGCTTGATACCTTGATAAGCTCCTTTCCTGAGGACGGCTCACCTCTCACAGTGCTGGGCGACTTTAACCTCCCCACGTCTACCTTTGACTCATTCCTCTCTGCCTCCTTCTTTCCACTCCTCTCCTCTTTTGACCTCACCCTCTCACCTTCCCCCTACTCACAAGAAAGGCAATACGC
This sequence comes from Oncorhynchus keta, assembly GCF_023373465.1. Taxonomy (NCBI): domain Eukaryota; kingdom Metazoa; phylum Chordata; class Actinopteri; order Salmoniformes; family Salmonidae; genus Oncorhynchus; species Oncorhynchus keta. The sequence goes on from NC_068429.1 coordinate 13,572,024, forward strand.
TCGACCTCATCTTTACTAGATGCTGTTCTTCCACTAACCTCATTGCAACTCCTCCAAGTCTCCGACCACTACCTTGTATCCTTTTCCCTCTCGCTCTCATCTAACACCTCCCACACTGCCCCTACTCGGATGGTATCGCGCCGTCCCAACCTTCACTCTCTCTCCCCCGCTACTCTCTCCTCTTCCATCCTATCATCTCTTCCCTCTGCTCATACCTTCTCCAACCTATCTCCTGATTCTGCCTCCCTCAACCCTCCTCTCCTCCCTTTCTGCATCCTTTGACTCTCTATGTCCCCTATCCTCCAGGCCGGCGCGGTCCTCCCCTCCCGCCCCGTGGCTCGACGACTCATTGCGAGCTCACAGAACAGGGCTCCGGGCAGCTGAGCGGAAATGGAGGAAAACTCACCTCCCTGCGGACCTGGCATCCTTTCACTCCCTCCTCTCTACATTTTCCACCTCTGTCTCTGCTGCTAAAGCCATTTTCTACCACTCTAAATTCCAAGCATCTGCCTCTAACCCTAGGAAGCTCTTTGCCACCTTCTCCTCACTCCTGAATCCTCCTCCCCCTCCCCCCCCTCCTCCCTCTCTGCAGATTACTTCGTCAACCATTTTGAAAAGAAGGTCGACGACATCCGATCCTCGTTTGCTAAGTCAAACGGCACCGCTGGTTCTGCTCACACTGCCCTACCCTGTGCTCTGACCTCTTTCTCCCCTCTCTCTCCAGATGAAATCTCGCGTCTTGTGACGGCCGGCCGCCCAACAACCTGCCCGCTTGACCCTATCCCCTCCTCTCTTCTCCAGACCATTTCCGGAGACCTTCTCCCTTACCTCACCTCGCTCATCAACTCATCCCTGACCGCTGGCTACGTCCCTTCCGTCCTTAAGAGAGCGAGAGTTGCACCCCTTCTGAAAAAACCTACACTCAATCCCTCCGATGTCAACAACTACAGACCAGTATCCCTTCTTTCTTTTCTCTCCAAAACTCTTGAACGTGCCTTCCTTGGCCAGCTCTCCCGCTATCTCTCTCTGAATGACCTTCTTGATCCAAATCAGTCAGGTTTCAAGACTAGTCATTCAACTGAGGCTGCTCTTCTCTGTATCACGGAGGCGCTCCGCACCGCTAAAGCTAACTCTCTCTCCTCTGCTCTCATCCTTCTAGACCTATCGGCTGCCTTCGATACTGTGAACCATCAGATCCTCCTCTCCACCCTCTCCGAGTTGGGCATCTCCGGCGCGGCCCACGCTTGGATTGCGTCCTACCTGACAGGTCGCTCCTACCAGGTGGCGTGGCGAGAATCTGTCTCCTCACCACGCGCTCTCACCACTGGTGTCCCCCAGGGCTCTGTTCTAGGCCCTCTCCTATTCTCGCTATACACCAAGTCACTTGGCTCTGTCATAACCTCACATGGTCTCTCCTATCATTGCTATGCAGACGACACACAATTAATCTTCTCCTTTCCCCCTTCTGATGACCAGGTGGCGAATCGCATCTCTGCATGTCTGGCAGACATATCAGTGTGGATGACGGATCACCACCTCAAGCTGAACCTCGGCAAGACGGAGCTGCTCTTCCTCCCGGGGAAGGACTGCCCGTTCCATGATCTCGCCATCACGGTTGACAATTCCATTGTGTCCTCCTCCCAGAGCGCTAAGAACCTTGGCGTGATCCCGGACAACACCCTGTCGTTCTCAACTAACATCAAGGCGGTGGCCCGTTCCTGTAGGTTCATGCTCTACAACATCCGCAGAGTACGACCCTGCCTCACACAGGAAGCGGCGCAGGTCCTAATCCAGGCACTTGTCATCTCCCGTCTGGACTACTGCAACTCGCTGTTGGCTGGGCTCCCTGCCTGTGCCATTAAACCCCTACAACTCATCCAGAACGCCGCAGCCCGTCTGGTGTTCAACCTTCCCAAGTTCTCTCACGTCACCCCGCTCCTCCGCTCTCTCCACTGGCTTCCAGTTGAAGCTCGCATCCGCTACAAGACCATGGTGCTTGCCTACGGAGCTGTGAGGGGAACGGCACCTCAGTACCTCCAGGCTCTGATCAGGCCCTACACCCAAACAAGGGCACTGCGTTCATCCACCTCTGGCCTGCTCGCCTCCCTACCACTGAGGAAGTACAGTTCCCGCTCAGCCCAGTCAAAACTGTTCGCTGCTCTGGCCCCCCAATGGTGGAACAAACTCCCTCACGACGCCAGGACAGCGGAGTCAATCACCACCTTCCGGAGACACCTGAAACCCCACCTCTTTAAGGAATACCTAGGATAGGATAAGTAATCCTTCTCACCCCCCTTTAAGATTTAGATGCACTATTGTAAAGTTACTATTCTACTGGATGTCATAAGGTGAATGCACCAATTTGTAAGTCGCTCTGGATAAGAGCGTCTGCTAAATGACTTAAATGTAATGTAATGTAAAATGTAAAGTAAATGTAAAGAGGTTGTGCCATACTAGAAATGTTTTAGTAAAATATAATATATACCTTATCCAAAGCAACTTACAGTCATGCGTGAATTCATTTTACATATGGTTGATCCCGGGAATCAAACCCTGTTTCCTGGTTTTACGACTCAATATTAGTTTGTGTCTTTGTGACAGGCTTTATAAATGTCACGAGTATTACCGAAGGTGACTCCACTTCTTGTTCGGGTGGCGCTCGGCGGTCGTCGTCGCCGGTCTACTAGCTGTCACCGATCCTTTGTTCTGTGTTCGTTTGGTTTTGTCTAATTGGTTTCACCTGTTCCTTGTTTGGTTGTTAGGGTGGGGTTATTTAAGTTCGTTCAGCCCGCTTCTGTTTGTGTGGGCTTGTTCATCTGTATGTGTTAGAGTGGTTAGTGTTTTCGTTTGGTTTCTCGTTGTCCTTGTATTTCACGATAGGGTACATTTTTGTTTTGTAGTATTTATTACCTAGTTTGGGTATACTATTTTGTTCCTGTGATTATTTTGGACATTAAAGCGTGTTTTTTCCCGCATCCTTTGCTCTCTGCGCCCGACTCCACACCTATTCACTCATTGAAAGTTACAATAAATAAATGAAATTGATTGTTAATGTTTTGAACACTCAGTGTATAAGCCATAATAAGGGTGCACAACTCCAGTCCTTGAGGGCTGAACATTATGCTGGTTTGTGTTCTTTTTTTAATAACATTTTTATTTGAACTTGGTTGAACTCAATATCAACTTATTCTAATAAAATGTAAACCAACAGGAGTGAAATTTCAGTTGAGGACTGGAGATGAACCAAAATAGGAAAAGTAAGCTAACAGGTAGTCATGAGATGATCCTAGTGTGCTGGTTTCTTGTTACCCTTCTTTTCTCCAGGGGATGCGAGCCCTCCTCAACTTGACCACAAAGAACCCAACGTCCACAAGCAGACTGAGGATGAAGCACGTCATGAGGAAGATGAGCAACAGCACACTTCGTGCATTTCTTCTGTCTCATCAAAGCTCCCTGTGAATGAGACCACCAGCTTTAGCCTCTTTCATTCATATCTATTTCTGGCTTACACAGTGGTGCCTAAACATACACGAGACACAACAGGATCAGTATGCAGGGAGGGAGTCTGAGATGAATAGTAAGTCTTACCTACAGCACTGGTCAGGGGCGGACTGAGAAAAGAAAATACACACCAGGCCACATCACTGCATGTGATGACAACCCCCCCCCCACGGTCAACCTACACACCCTACTTACACATGCAGTACTGCTGACACAACAGTTACAGTAGAGCGTTTCTGAAACAGTTCTGTACCAGTGACTGGTGAGACATGGTCCTCCTCTTTTTTTATGTTGCTCATGATAAAAAATACAATATGTAAAAACACCACTGGAGATTCAAAGCTATAACTGTCCCTCTGTCAGGAGATACAACTCACCACTATAACCGTCCCTCTGTCAGGAGATACAACTCACCACTATAACTGTCCCTCTGTCTGGAGCTACAACTCACCACTATAACTGTCCCTCTGTCAGGAGATACAACTCACCACTATAACTGATCCTCTGTCTGGAGATACATCTCACCACTATAACTGTCCCTCTGTCTGGAGCTACAACTCACCACTATAACCGTCCCTCTGTCAGGAGATACAACTCACCACTATAACTGTCCCTCTGTCTGGAGCTACAACTCACCACTATAACTGTCCCTCTGTCAGGAGATACAACTCACCACTATAACTGATCCTCTGTCTGGAGATACATCTCACCACTATAACTGTCCCTCTGTCTGGAGCTACAACTCACCACTATAACTGATCCTCTGTCTGGAGATACAACTCACCACTATAACTGATCCTCTGTCTGGAGATACAACTCACCACTATAACTGTTCCTCTGTCTGGAGATACAACTCACCACTATAACTGATCCTCTGTCTGGAGATACAACTCACCACTATAACTGATCCTCTGTCAGGAGATACAACTCACCACTAGAACTGTCCCTCTGTCTGGAGATACATCTCACCACTATAAATGTTCCACTGTCTGGAGACACATCTCACCACTATAACTGTTCCACTGTCTGGAGATACAACTCACCACTATAACTGTTCCACTGTCTGGAGATACATCTCACCACTATAAATGTCCCTCTGTCTGGAGATACAACTCACCACTATAAATGTCCCTCTGTCTGGAGATACAACTCACCACTATAACTGATCCTCTGCTCTAGCCATTTGGTTGGCCTCCCTGTTGTTCTGTCTGTCTCACTGGCCAATCAGAACATGCTCCATGGCTAAATATGTGGTTGCTTCAAGTTGTGTATTTGCAGACTTTTATGTATTGCGTCCAATTTGAATGTTCATTATTATTATTATCAAATTAAACAAAAACGGGTGAAACCTTTAAAAAAAAAGTTTCTAAATACGAGATTCACCGGCACATCTTTCCTCATATGGGCTCTGTGCTTCTGCTCTCAAAATCCATGCCATTCACTGCGTTACCGGTAAGACCTGCTTTTTGCCTTAACTTCCCATTAGCACTGCATGGAATGGTCACCTTTGCGCTTGTTTTTAAGGCCACGCCTCAAGCGAGGTGATGTTAGACCGGTCAATTGTCAAACCTGGCATTTAGGCTGGAAAATGCCAGTGCGCCAGTTTTTACATGACGAATTTGCAAACTAACATACGTTTGACACTTGCACCACCACAGCACCAGCCGAAAATAGAACCCCGAGTGATACAAAGCTCCAGACTAACACTTCCCCCTGCTGTCAGCTGGTGGAACCAGCCCATGATTTGGCCATCATCGCACGTTATTAAGAAGTATGACACATAAGTAGTTTCATCTAACAAGTCCAAGCTGGAATACATGATTCAATATATTTTTGTGCAACCTAATCCAGTGACGTTCATGAATTTTGGGTTGACAATTAGATTATAGTTGCTATTTATTACTGTCAAAATAGGAATCCAGAATTTCCAGATTTGTTCAATAGAGATTAATTACATATATTTTTATGTGCACTAATTAATATCATAGATATTAATTCATTATAAATGGATAGAGGGCCTGTGACTGAACTTAGGCTTTTGGAAAGAAACAACACAGTACAGGCAAGACTCCATCTTAACTCCTCCTCCACATTTACTGGATTGGTTGAACAGTTCAGAAGAGAACCTACCTCAACAGAATTTCTTGTCTGGACCAGTACGTAGGGGGATCTAGTTTGAGGGGTTTATTTTACACCTGCTATGTTAGGTTAGCTGCACGGTTACATTTGTGACCTGGATGAATACATCGCTACTAGCAGTGGGTATTGTATTTAGAGTTAGTGATCTAGTTAATGTTTGGAGTTTCCACTCCCTCAATTGTTGAACCATAAATTAATTAGCCTATGATATTCATCAATAACGACTCAGTACAACAGTGTTGTGTAGCACGGCATCTCAGAGCGCACAACTCCACAGTCTGTCACAAATGGGTTATTGCTGCAGACTACCACACCAGGTTCCACTCCTATCAGCCAAATAAAAGAAGGGGCTCCAATGGGTACACGATCACCAACACTGTACAACCGAGGAGTGGAAAAACATTGCCTGGTGGGACGAATCACAGCTCCTGTTCCGTCATGCTGTTGGTAGTCAGGATTTGGCGTAAGCATGGCGCCATCCTGTCAGGTGTCAACGGCACAGGCTGGTGGTAATAGTGTGGAGAATGTTTTCCTAGCACACGTTAGGTCCCTTGGTACCAATTGAGCAATGTTTCAACGACCCGAAGAATTCAGTCTGTTTTGGCAGCAGCAAGGGGTTTGACCCGGTACTAGATGGGTGTACCTAATACACTGGCCTCCGTGTAAATGCATTAATTTTTTTACATAAAGTATAAAAACAAGAATTCTTTAAATTCCTGCCCAATTAGTCACCTGAATAACACACGCAGTGGTCCTATGTAGCTGACAGACAAAAGGTGAATACCTAGCTTGATACTTTCACACAAATTACATTTTTTAATGGTTTACACAATAGAAAAAAATAACATATCGGAACCAATTCGGCATACTGTCAGAAATAAACAATGCCTCTATGAGACTGAACATTGACCATAAACTTTCCAAGCATTATGGCGGCCTGCATCTCATTTTCTACAAGGCTTTCTTGAAACTCACCCGAGAATTATCACCCTACTGAATACATCCATGTTGTTCCTGAAGTCTGAAAGCAGGAAGTTTCCCCACTGTGAATGATAGAGATTATATCACTGAGTCGACATCACAGCAGCATTATGACAAGCACTGCTGTCTTCACCTCCTTTCTTATTTCTGAAAGAGCGGTCTGAAGATTTACGAGACCGATCACGTGTTGCTGCCACACCATTACAGCTATGGTTTTTGTAGTGTCTTATGTCAGAAAACCCCTTTCCACATCTCTTGCAATAATAAGGCCTAACTCCAGTGTGGACTTGCATGTGGGCTTTGACGTTGTTGGCTTGGCCGAAACCTCTCCCGCAGACGTCACATTTGAATGGCTTCTCTCCCGTGTGGACTCGCTCATGCCTTTTGAGATTAGTGCCGACTGAGAAAGTCTTGTCACAATAACTGCATTTGAAGGGCTTTTCACCAGTATGGGTTCGCTCATGTCCTTCTAGAGCTTGCTTAAGAACAAATTTCTTTTCACAGTATTTACAAGCGTAGGGCTTCACCCCACTGTGAAGTCTCATGTGATAGTCAAAAGTATTTTTATAGGCAAAGGTCTTTCTGCAAATGGAACAAGAGTATTGCTTTTGTCCAGTGTGAATTCGTTGATGGTTTTTCAGAGTTAGCATGGAACTGAAGCCATTCAAACATACGTCGCAACTGAATGGCTTTGTTGAGGTTCCCGCCCTCTTGGCGGTTCGCTCTCTCGTTCTCTCTCTTCTCTCTCGTTCTTTCTGCTTCTCTCCTTCAGCTGTGTGCCATTTTAGATGGTGTCGTCTCATTAGAAAATTGTACATAAAAGTCTTCCCACATAGGTCACACATAAATGGTTTGGTTGCCCCATGACGGTGCATGTGAGCTTTTAAGAGGGTGGACTGAAGGTAGCTTGTCCCACACAATTTACATTTGTATGGTCTCTCCCCTGTGTGAAGCACTTGGTGTCTCACAAGGTTTCCTTTATGGCCGAAAGCAGCTCCACATGTCTCACATGTAAATGGCTTCTGCCCTGTATGGATTACCTTGTGTCTTTCAAGGCTGGATTTAGTCATAAAGCGCTTACCACACTCTGAGCATGAATGTGGACGTTCACCTGTATGTGTTCGCATATGATAACTCAGGCCACCACTCTGTGTGTAACTCTTCCCACACACAGCACAGGTGTATGGTTTTTCACCAGTGTGGATTCTCTCGTGCTCGATAAGCAGTTTCCTTGATGTGAAACCCTTGTCACAAGTCAGGCACTTGAACGGTCTCTCCACTGCATGAACAAGCTGATGTCGTTTCAGATCTTTCTTGGTAGAGAATGTATTTCCACAGATTTTGCAACTGAGAGTTTTCTCTCTGTGACGCAACATGTGATGTTCGAGCTGCTTGGACATTCTGAATGTTTTGCCACATTGACCACAAGCGAATGGCCTCTCTCCTGTGTGAATTAGCTTGTGACGTACCAGCAAGCGATTCCGACTGAAGGTCTTGTCACAATCATCACACTTGAATGGTTTTGTGTGAGTTAGCTTGTGAGCTTCCAGTGACCCCTTCCTGCTGAAGGTCTTGTCACAAACATCACACTTGAAGGGTCTTGTGTGAGTTAGCTTGTGTTGTATCAGCCGTTTGTTCCGGCTAAAGGTCTTCTCACAAATATCACACTTGAAGCGTTTGGTTTCTTTGGATCGTGTCCCTTTAGTAGTATTGCTGTTTTTCTGGCTTTCATGGCCGTCTCTCTCGTTGCCCTCAAGCAGAGCAGCTCTCATATGCTCAACGTTGGATTCAGTGTCTCTTTGGGAGGGGTCTGTATTCAGTCCATCTGTGTCTCCCAGAGAGGATTCATTCTCCAATGAAGACGTCTCTGTGGATTTACAGCAAACCTTTCCAGGACCTAAAGATAAAAGGAATATGAGTAATATACACACACAAAACTATAAATAAAGTGGGCTTTACACATTAGCAAGCTAATTTCAAAATAAGTTGTCTTGTATTAATTGATTTCAGTGTCAAATCATTAAAAACATTTATTTTATGAAATCAAATTATTAAATTTATGCATTACACATTAAAAATATTGAATTAAATGGTTTCCGTTGTTGGCACTGAAAGCTCTCAATACAGAACGCCCCATTGGGCCGGAGCCTACACATCTCCTGTTTCTGTTGCATGAGGCATCTTGATGTAGAAATAGACAAGCTGGATACTAGTCTTACTTAGTTGGTCAAATAAGTCTACCAATATATGGTGGTCCATGCGATCCAGTTCCTTGGGACGTCCTAAACCCAATGAAGTTGGAAATTAAAATGGTTAGGGGGTGGACGTGCCATGGATTCCAGATTGCACTGACCCAACCCATATGGCAATATCAATATTTTTTTACATGAGCATTAAAATAAGCATACTTTTACCAGGCTGTGTATTGTTTTCAAACAACTGGGTCATCTGCTCGACCTTGGTCTTCAGTTTCACGTTCTCATTTTGTAAACTCGAGGAAGCCACTAGGAATAGTTGGCAGATTTTACGAATAGCCTCATCCATCAACAGATTCATAATTGTGCAAAGCTGTGTAGAGAAATTGAAAAACATTTGTTTTTTTTGTCAACAGTTTATTTATATTCTGCCGAAGTTTGAAACAATTAACCAGTCATGGTGAAACAAGTTTACTGACAAAATGACTCAATTACACCAGTATATAACAGAAGGCATCTTTAGACATTGATACTTAATGCATATAAATGAGGGCTAGCACAACTAATGGTTATTGATGAAGACAGTAATGAAAATACGAATGGTCTATATTGACAAGAAAGCAAGAAATTGAAAAACATGTTACCTAAGTAACTGGCTAAGCTATACGCTGCTACAGAAAAGAAGATGAGAAACCAATAGGTCAGAAAACTAGTTAACGTTAGCTAATAAGCTTAGCCGAAGGCTGAGATAGCTAGCTAGTAACGTTAGCCTGCTAGAGAAGCAAATTGCAGGAAGCTAGCTAATTCAGCCCTAGTTACATAATTTATCATGTGGGTAAAAACCAACGTTGGATCAACTAGATAGGTAACGTTACGCGTAGTCACCAGTATATTGACGTAACTTTTGCTCACCTCTCTCTCCGGATTGCTAACGTTAGCGTAAGAGTTTGGCCAAAGTTTGTTAATTTCTGTAATTGCCGCCTCGACAACAACGGCCATAATCGATGTAGTTTCTGACTGGTACGTGTTGTAAGATGTAGCCATGTTGCCCTCAGACTCATTAGCATAGAATAATAACCAAGCTAACTATATACTGCCAGCAACGGGAAGCTAGTCGTCAGAAATACTGAGACGGCTGTGTCCCCGTTTAACAATGAGAGTAGTTGTCCCAGACGCGGGAAGGCAAGGATTTGGCAAGAAGGGATACTGTTTTTGTCCAAATTAACTTTTCGTAGCAAGTTAGAAAGTACGCAGAATATTTGGATAATTAACGTAACAGAACATCAGTACATTATTAGATTAAGGTTAGGCAAAGTGTTTGCTGAAATGCCCCCAATTTTTCTCAAAACTGTATACCAAAGTTTTGTTAATATAACTAACCCAAGAAAGACCACAGCCTATCGTTTCCAATGTGAGCAAATTAATCCTCGTGGGCAGAGGAAGGACGCGCTAGCGAGAGCCTATCAGCGCGTTCTAGCACGTATTTGCATATTTCCGTCAGGGGAACGCCTACTTTGAATTGAGCGTGTAAAAATAACTAAATTCACCCTTCCACTCCTTCTAAACAACACAACTTAGTCCACTCTGTCCGTAACAGATGTTAGTATTGGGAACAGAAAATTACGGAGATGTTTCATCGATGAGAAAATGAGCATCTTCTCCCACTGCCGGCCATTGTGCTTCCTCTCACCACCCTATTTGGTGGTGAGTGGAAACGCCAAACGGACACTTCAAATTTATACATCTGGTAAAATATCTCTCATATCTGCGTATACCTTCTTGACATGACCGGAAGGCAGGTTGTCTTCGGTTGTTGCTAGTTACCACAGCCACAAAGTCAAAATAGGTTATCGTACAAATTTACAAACAAAATATAGCTTCATTTACAGTTTGTAGTGTGGTTATGGTTAGTCTTAAAAAACGAATTTTAATTCGATATTGTAGAAATAAACCGGTGTGTGACTTTGTGTTAACTAGTGACAACCTCAGTCTTTTCCTTCTATGGTATTATGGCAGGCTGCAAACATACGTTAGATGTGCATGCTGCCACCTACTGTGTGGGCTATTTTGGAGTGTGAATTCATTACACTTTGTGACAGATAAAGGACTAAGAGTTTCTAAACCCAGAGGTGACGCTTGCGAAACAGACAACGCCGACTAGGTGGGGTTTGAGAAGTCAATGAGAGAAGTAAAAAATTATTCCATAAGTAGTTGACCATGTAACAACTACGACAATGATTTGTGAGTCTAACTTTCTCACTCATTCACAAGTCATCAGCTCTATCTGTACTGATGGTAGCAATCACATTCACGTAGCAGTGTTTAGAAATATATTATATTCTTATTTACAATAGAAGTGACTCAAATGACACAATACATTATTTACCATTCACTTCTATTAGGCACAAAATAAACTGAAACATCCAAAACAAATAGTAAAACGCATCCAACAAATTTGACTGTCATTCATATTCCATTCAAACCAGCTCAGTGTAACATTGATAGGTTTAGGCTACTATATGATATTACAATTTTCCCAGTACCCATCATGAGGTTTCTACAACCTACCCTGTCTCCTCCCCTTCATCTACACTGATTGAAGTGGTGACATCAGTAAGGGATCATAGCAACAACAAAAAAAGAAGCCCCATAGACTTGAATGGTATTCTTCATTCCCTCCACCACCAGAGAGAGAAGATAGGGGAGAAATCACTATTTACCTACAGGCTGCTATTGCCTATATACAGTGGGGCAAAAAAAGTATTTAGTCAGCCACCAATTGTGCATGTTCTCCCACTTAAAAAGATGAGAGGCCTGTAATTTTCCTCATAGGTACACTTCAACTATGACAGACAAAATGAGGGGAAAAAAACCCAGAAAATCAGATTGTAGGATTTTTAATGAATTTATTTGCAAATTATGGTGGAAAATAAGTATTTGGTCACCTACAAACAAGCATGATTTCTGGCTCTCACAGACCTGTAGCTTCATCTTTAAGAGGCTCCTCTGTCCTCCACTCGTTACCTGTATTAATGGCACCTGTTTGAACTTGTCTGTCATAGTTGAAGTGTACCTATGATGAAAATTACAGGCTTCTCTCATCTTTTATTGGCATCTAGGTTATTGGCATCTATGGACAAAGGTTTCAAACCAATATTGTCTAGACTGGTACTTAAAACACAACCAATAAACATTCACGTGGGCGTGGTCTGGAACAGAAATGCATATAAATGAATCCAGGATATTGTTATTGTAACAATTTGGTACACATGTTGAACACAGTCGAGACTCAACATATGTAAGAACATTCATATCAACAACACTGTAGCGCTCTAACAGGCACATGTTTATATCTTGATCTGTTTGAAATATGGCACACATGCTCAGGGATATGAGTCAAGCTATCCCACGCAATATCAGACACCACTGGCCCAATTTTGACAAAATTTGGATGAATGATGCGTCTTGCCATTAAGATCCGGCATTTACAAAATTACACTGATTGGCCCAGGGGAGGGGCTGCAACATTTGTGGGGGATGACGTTTACTGTTGCTTTGTTTTGTCATTGTATCGTTTTCATGGAATTAATTTAGAATTGATCCGAATACATTTTCCATAATTATTTTTATCATCTCTGTGAAAAGAGTGAGGGAGCGCTGCTCTCCCACGCTATGGCTGCAATACATACCTGTTCCTTTGTCTCATACCCTCCTGCACACTTCTCACATCTAGGAATCCACTTCCTACACACTGCTGCAACATGACCATAAGCTTGTCACCTAAAACCCTGTAATGGGTTCGGAACAAAAGCTCTCACAGGATAACTGACATTGATGGGTAACAATGCCATCAAAAGTCAGGGTCTTCTCGGTTTCACCATGCTCTCCACCGGTTCTGCATCACACCAAACAGCGGGCATCAGTTGATCCTCCTCAACACCTAATGCCAGTCCAGTTATCACTCCTTTCAACAGGGGCATGCTCCGGAGAGCAAAGCAAGTCACCAGTCGTATCCCAAGCTGCGAAGCAAAAAAAATAAACACGAGTCCACAAATAGATACAATCCCCAACCCCTTTTCCAGTTTTAGAATAAGGCTGTAACGTAAAACAAAATGTGGAAAAATATAAGGGGTCTGAAAAATTTCCGAAGGCACTGTACACACAGTATATTTGGGATAGTATTCAGATGGCCAGATGGTAACCACTCCTCAGTAAAAGGCACGACAGCCCGCTTGGAGTTCGCCAAAAGGAACCTAAAGGACTCTCAGAACATGAGATAGAAGTTTCTCTGGTCTGATTGAAACCAAGATTGAACTATTTTTGGCCTGAATGCCAAGCGTCACATCTGGAGGACACCTGGCATCATCCCTATGGTGAAGCATGGTGGTGGCAGCATTATGCTGTGGGGATGTTTTTCAGCTGCAGGGACTAGGAGACTAGTGAGGTTCAAAAGTACAGAGAGATTCTTGATGAAAACCTGTTCCAGAGTGTTCAGGACCTCAGACTGGGGTGAAGGTTCACCTTCCAACAGGACAACGACCCTAAGCACACAGCCAAGACAACGCAGGAGTGGCTTCGGGACAAGTCTCTGTAAAATACCTGTGCAGCGACGCTCCCCATCCTACCTGACAGAGCTTGAGATGATCTGCAGAGAAAAATGGGAGAAACGCCCCAAATACAGGTGTGCCAAGCTTGTAGCGTTATATACAAGACTCAAAGCTGTAATCGCTGCACAAGGTGCTAAAACAAATTACTGAGTAAAGGGTCTGAAAACTTATGTAAATGTGATCAATTCTGTATTCATTTTATAAAAAGTGAAAAAATGTATAAAAAAACCTGTTTCTGCTTTGTCATTATGAGGTATTGTGTGTAGCAGCTTGATAAGGGGGGGAAAACAATTTAATACATTTTAGAATAAGGTGGTAACAGAATGTGGACAAGCTCAAGGGGTTTGAATACTTTCTGAACGTACTGTAGATGCAAAGGTAAAGACAAATTTGAGAAATCAAGGCGACAGACATACACATTCAATAACACCTTGCTCAATCTTGTCTGCATCTTACTGATCTTGGGTGTAATCATTAGTCCAACAGTTGTAAACGAGAGTTTCTATTGGACAAATGAAGGTGTTTATCCCGGTTTTGTTCACTTCCCTTTAACACACATATGTCAGAGTCAAGGCCCGCGGGCCACATCCGGCCCGCGAGAAGGTTTTTTACGGCCCCTGGGATGATCTTGATTTATTATTAGAACCGGCCCGCAGACCGCAGCAAGCCGGCAGCCCGCAGATCTTTTACACGCACCAATACTACATTTCCCACAATGCAACGGTGACGCACCGAGCAGTAGGCTGCTTCATTTCAATATTTATTGGCACAGCAGTTGTCAGCATCACAGTAAAATTAACTTTCAGATACCCATCAAAAATGGCAAAACGGAAGGTGGACACTGAGAACCGGGGTTTCAAACAAGGTGGGAGTCGGAGTATTTGTTCACGGAGGTAGCTGGAAAACCTGTGTGTCTTCTGTGTGGAGAAAGTGTGGCGGTACTGAAAGAGTATAATCTGAGACGACATTATGAAACGAAACACGCGGACAAAAACAAGAATATGGACATGGAACAAAGGCTACAAAAGGCAGAGGAATTAAAACGAGGCCTCAAATCTCGACAGGCTCTGTTCAAAAAAGCCAAATCACAAGGCCAGGCTGCTGTCAAGGCCAGTTTTATTTTGGCAGAAGAGATCGCTAAATCAGCCCGGCCATTTACGGAGGGGATTTCATCAAAACTGCATGATTAAAGTTTGTGACGAAGTTTGCCCAGAAAAAAGGCAACTCTTTTTAAATGTGAGTCTGAGCAGAAACACCATTGCCGAGAGAGTAGACCAGTTGTCCATCAATCTAAAAGAGCAGCTTGTGAAAAAGGGAAAAGATTTCATTGCATATTCCTTGGCTGTGGATGAGAGCACCGACATTTCTGACATTGCCCAGTTGTCAATTTTCATCCGCGGAGTGGACTCCAGCCTAAGCGTGACAGAGGAGTTTTTGGCTTTACGTCCTATGCATGGCACAACTACGGGGCATGATTTGTATGAAGAGGTGTCAAGATGTGTAAATGAGATGGAGCTGCCTTGGGAAAAACTCGTGGGTTTGACAACCGACGGAGCACCTGCGATGTGTGGACACAGGAGCGGACTGGTGGCGAAGATACGGGAAAAGATGCAAGAGGAAAACGCGACAGGTGAGCTGACAGCTTATCATTGTATCATACACCAGGAAGCGTTGTGCGGTAAAGCCTTGAAAATGGAGCATGTAATGAGCATCATCACGCGCACAGTTAACTTTATCAGAGCCAAAGGTTTGAATCACCGCCAGTTCAAGGCATTTCTGACGGAGTTAGAAACGGAGCATGGTGATTTGCCTTATCACACAGAGGTGCGATGGCTAAGCCAGGGAAAGGTGCTTCAAAGATGTTTCGAGCTTCGTGAGGAGATTTGTCTGTTCTTGGACAGCAAAGGGAAAGACACAACACAACTCCGAGACGAAATGTTTCTGTGTGAAATGGCTTTTCTGTGTGACATTACGAGTCATCTGAATGCAATGAACTTGCAGCTGCAGGGTCGGGATCGTGTCATCTCTGATATGTACAGTACAGTGAAGGCATTTAAAACCAAACTGACTCTGTGGGAGACGCAGATGCGGAAAGAAAATTTGAGCCACTTTCCCAGCTGCCAGACCATGAAAGAGAAGCTCTCTACCAGTGCGTTCCCGAGCGCACAGTTGGCTGATAAAATAGGTATGCTTGCCGCTGACTTTCGACGCCGATTTGCTGACTTTGAAGCACAAAAAGCAGGTTGGAACTGCTCGGTAACCCATTTGCTGTTGACGTGGAAAGCTCACCACCAAACCTCCAAATGGAGTTGATTGACCTCCAATGCAATGATGCACTGAGGGCAAAATATGCGGCAGTGGGTGCTGCGGAGTTCGCCCGTTTCCTCCCGACACAATGCCCCAGCTGCGCATCCAGGCTGCTCAAACGTTGTCTATGTTTGGCAGCACATACCTGTGTGAACAACTGTTTTCTTTGATGAACTTGAACAAAACATCACACAGAAGTCGACTTACTGCTGAACACCTCCACTCAATTCTGAGGATTTCCTCAGCTCAGAGCCTTACCCCGAACATTGATGAACTTGTGGAAAAGATGGGACACCACCAAGTATCACCCTCAACCTCAAACAAGTGAACATTACTGTGCAATCACATATTTAGAGTTTTTACTCAGTTCAAGTTTAAAAGTTAAAGTTTAATATTTGTTTTCACTGCATGTTACTTCTCCTTAAACAAAGTGTTGTTTTTGATTAATAGATTTTTGCACTTTATTTTATTGTATTTCAATCCAATTATATTTTAAAAATATTTCAGTTGAGTGGATGATAGAAAATTGCTATTATTGTTTTTTTCTTTGAAGTAAATTTAGCCCACTTTTGCTAAAATAGAAAATATAGGCTACTGATGGTGCCTTGAATACCGGTTTCTTTCATTTAATGTTCATGTTATGGGGATTTTTATATAAAGGAAATTTGTCTTTTGTGTCTGTTGAAAATTAAAGATTACTGACAGAGCCATAAGAAAATATTGCTTTATTTATCTGATCATATTGGAATATATTTGTTAGGTTTTCAGTAGGTTCAATTAGGTTCACTAGACTATATGCGTCATTTAAAAAATTTTCAATGAACATTCGAACAGTCCGGCCCTCGGCTTGTAGCTAAATTTTTTATTTGGCCCTCCGTCCATTTGACTTTGACACCCCTGCTTTAACAGAATCGGCAGAATGAATACACTAAAAAAAAAAACTTTCTTACCCAATTTTGTGGTATCCAAATTGGTAGTTACAGTCTTGTCTGTCCGGGAGTTGCAGCGATGAGACTCGGGAGAAGGTCCTCTGAAACACAACCCAACCAAGCCGCGCTGCATCTTTGACACAATGCCCACTTAACCCGGGAAGCCACACCAATGTGTCGGAGGAAACACCGTACACCTGGCGACAGTGTCAGTGTACACTGCGCCCGGCTCGCCACTGGAGTCGCTGGTGCGCGATAGGACAAGGACATCCCTGCCGGCCAAATCCCCCCCTAACCCGGACGACACTGGGCCAATTGTGCGCCACCCCATGGGTCTTCTGGTCGTGGCCGGCTGCGACAGAGCCTGGACTCTAACCCAGAATCTCTAGTGGCACAGCTAGCACTGTGATGCAGAGCCTTAGATCACTGTGCCACTCGGGAGGCCCAGAACAAATACACTCCTGATCATAGCAGCCATAAAAACAGCATGACACCTTTAATCACTTGATAATTCCTTCTCGCCTCTACACACCGTTTCCCTTCATTTGTGGACATGAGACATAACAGAATCATTATGCATGGAAGAGAGTCTGAGATTAATGGTAAGTCTTACATACAGTACTGGTGGAGTTGCTTCCTGTACCATTATGAGGTGTTTTCTTTCTGATCCAGGACACTGATGACCAATAAACAGGGAATCACACCACTCAATAAATTACAGTAACCTTAAATCAGGATGATATGGCACAAACGTGTTGATAAAAATGAAATACTGTTGTAACAATTGTAATGACCCTCATAAAATAGCCTGCTATAGTATGTACGGAAATAAATTAACGTTGCCATCTAAGGCCTAGAAGTTATTCAGTCCACAATTACAAAACAAATGAGGCAATAGGTCTAGGTTGAGGTCAAGGTCTATTGCTTCACGATTATTCACTTTGACTTAAGATTCTTCATAGAAAAAGACCAGTAACACGGAACCCAAACCGGCTGCACGCGTGGCTATCGTGCATAAATGTATTTTGCCCCCCACACCAAACATGACTACGACACGCAGGTTAAAATATCAAAACAAACTCAGAACCAATGACATTCATTTGGGGACAGGTCGAAAAGCATTAAACATGTATGGCAATGTAGCTAGCTAGCTTGCTGTTGCTAGCTAATATGTCCTGGGATATAAACATTGAGTTGTTATTTTACCTGAAATGCACAAGGTCCTCTACTCCGACAATTAATCCACACATAAGGCAGCCAACCGAATCGTTTCTAGCCATCTCTCCTCCTTCCAGGCTTTTTCATCTTTGAATTTATAAACTTTCATTGGATTACCACACAACCGGCAACAAAGTTAGTCTTTCAATCACCCACGTGGGTATAACCACGTACCTGCTTCTATAAACCAATGAGGAAATTACTTTTTCAGCGCGATTTGCGTCTGAAATAGGAACGACTTCTATTTTAGCCCTTGGCGTTGCAGACGCTCGTTGGCGCGCGAGAGCGAGCAGTGTGGGTGCAATAATTGAATAACATGGATTTCTAAATTTATTTTGCGACGCTCGCGCACGAGACGTGTCCGGTCTGGTCAGCATGTAAGCCCTTTTGCAGTCTTTGTTTATGGGGCTTTGAACAATTCATGATTATTTCTTCCACACTGCCCTAAGCCAATATTGTGCTGCTTCTACAGAACAAATCTATTACGCACCCTAAATAACTATGAAAGTATTAATTGTAAATTGAATAATTATAAAAGTAGAACTGACGCAAGGTTTTTGTCGAGCAGAAAGGTAAGAGACATTTAAAAAATAAAACTTGGGAATACTGGGAAAAGTTGTCAATTACTCGCCTGCCCAATTTAAAAATGAAAAAGAACCAAAATCCAGGGAGACGACCAAAGTTTAGAAACCAGGAAAAAAGGTCTTCAGGTTCATTTTAATGCCAACATATATACAGTGAGTATCCCAAACATTAGTAATACCTTCCTAATATTGCGTTGCCCACCCCCACCATACCCATTAAAAAGTCACTCACACTTTTGACATGCCCATTCACGCAGTCTATGTATATGGACAGAGCAGGTGTTCTTAAATGTTTTATACACTTAGTGTACGTATATACTGTATAAAAAAGAAATCCTTAATTCTTGTCCAATCAGGACAATCACCTGAATAAGTAATCTAGCGGTCTTATGTAGCTGACGGACAATAATGTAAATGAGAAGTTCTGATATTTACACATGAATTAGGTGTTTAATGATTTACACAATAGAAAGAAAAAAACATTGTAAATGATTCAGCAGTCAGAAATAAACACGTCCATGAGAATGTGGGCTAATGAACAATGACCCTAAGACTTACAGCAAGATCTCCAAGCATTACAGCAGGCACTCATCTCATTTCCTAAAGAACGTTTTCTAATTTTCTACAAGGCTTTCCAGAAACTCACCCGAGAACTTATCACCCTACTGAATACATCCATGTTGTTCCTGATGTCTGAAAGCAGGAAGTTGCCCCACTGTGAATGATAGAGATTATATCACTGAGTCGACATCACAGCAGCATTATGACAAGCACTGCTGTCTTCACCTCCTTTCTTATTTCTGAAAGAGCGGTCTGAAGATTTACGAGACCGATCACGTGTTGCTGCCACACCATTACAGCTATGGTTTTTGTAGTGTCTTATGTCAGAAAAGCCCTTTCCACATCTCTTACAATAATAAGGCCTAACTCCAGTGTGGACTTGCATGTGGGCTTTGACGTTGTTGGCTTGGCTGAAACCTCTCCCGCAGACGTCACATTTGAATGGCTTCTCTCCCGTGTGGACTCGCTCATGCCTTTTGAGATTGGTGTTGACTGAGAAAGTCTTGTCACAATAACTGCATTTGAAGGGCTTTTCACCTGTATGGGTTCGCTCATGTCCTTCTAGAGCTTGCCTAAGAACAAATTTCTTTTCACAGTATTTACAAGGGTAGGGCTTCACCCCACTGTGAAGTCTCATGTGATAATCCAAAGTATTTTTATAGGCAAAGTTCTTTCCGCAAATGGAACAAGAGTATTGCTTTTGTCCCGTGTGACTTCGTTGATGGTTTTTCAGAGTTAGCATGGAACTGAAGCCATTCAAACATATGTCACAACTGAATGGCTTTGTTGAGGTTCCCGGTCTCCTGGCGATTCTCGTTCTCTCTCTTCTCTGTCGTTCCCTCTGCTTCTCTCCTTCAGCTGTGTGCCATTTTAGATGGTGTCGTCTCATTTGAAAATTGTACATAAAAGTCTTCCCACATAGGTCACACATAAATGGTTTGGTTGCCCCATGACGGTGCATGTGAGCTTTTAGGTCGGTGGACTGAAGGTAGCTTTTCCCACACACTTCACATTTGTATGGTCTCTCCCCTGTGTGAAGCACTTGGTGTCTCACAAGGTTTCCTTTATGGCCGAAAGCAGCTCCACATGTCTCACATGTAAATGCCTTCTCCCCTGTATGAACAACCATGTGGTTTTTGAGGCTGCTGCTTGTCATAAAACCCTTACCACACTCTGAACATGAATGCGGACGTACACCTGTATGTCGTCGCATATGAATATTTAGGCCACCATGCTGTCTGTAACTCTTTCCACACACAGCACAGGTGTATGGTTTTTCACCGGTGTGGATTCTCTCGTGCTCAATAAGCAGTTTCCTTGACGTGAAACCCTTGTCACAAGTCAGGCACTTGAACGGTCTCTCCACTGCATGAACAAGCTGATGTCGTTTCAGATCTTTCTTGGTAGACAAAACATCTCCACAGACTTTGCAACTGAATGTTTTTTCTCTGTGACGCACCATGTGATGTTCGAGCTGCTTGGACATTCTGAATGTTTTGCCACATTGACCACAAGCGAATGGCCTCTCTCCTGTGTGAATTAGCATCTGATGTACCAGTGTGTGAATTAGCTTGTGAGCTTCCAGTGACCCCTTCCTGCTGAAGGTCTTTTCACAAACATCACACTTGAAGGGTCTTGTGTGAGTTAGCTTGTGTTGTACCAGTAGGTTCTTCCGGCTGAAGGTCTTCTCACAAACATCACACTTGAAGCATTTGGTTTCTTTGGATCGCATCCTTTTAGTAGTATTGCTGTTTTTCTGGCTTTCATGGCCGTCTCTCTCGTTGCTCCCTGGCAGAGCAGCTCTCATATGCTCAACGTTGGATTCAGTGTCTCTTGGGGAGGGGTCTGTATTCAGTCCATCTGTGTCTCCCAGAGAGGAGTCATTCTCCAATGAAGACATCTCTGTGGGTTTGCTGCAAACCTTTGCAGGACCTAAAGATGAAAGAAATATGAGTATATACACATTAGAAAACTATAAATTAAACAGGTTTTACAAATGTGAAGATTATACTAATTTCATGAATTAAAAGTAAGTAGCCTCGTCTGAGCCAGAATGGCCCATAGGTCCAGAGCCTATAGTGTAGGGCTAACTCATGGGCGATACACACTTCATATGTTCTCTAAATTAACTTTGTTGTACAATTAAAAGTCAAATACACTGCATTTCAAACAGTCAGCAATAATCTAATGAATTCAGGACTTCTGAAATTATACCGAGGACATTAAAAAACCTTCCACAAGACCCATTGATATGTTAATTATTTTATCAAAATAGTTTAACCCGATTTTTGCAATAATCAGTGATCTGGCTTTTAAGTCTATGAAAATGCCCTTTTGGTTCAACATTTAACCAGAACCATGCATAATCCAAATTCACTAATGACCAACTTCTTGTAGTAGGCGTTATAGAAAATTAACACAGGTCTCAAACAATCTCTCAAGCTCAGGTGCTAGCAAATAGCCAGCTAATCTTTATATTTAAAGTCATGCCAACTTGGATCTATTTGCTAGCTTGCTAGTTAACAGGGCAGAACAGTTGAATAGATATGAACACACCCTTCTGTCCATCTCCAACTGTTTAAAAGGATGCTAGCCTGTCCTCTTTGTTCAGATGTTGAAATCAAGTGGCCTACCTTATTTCTCAGAATGAGAACGAGTTGCCTATTCCTTATATAGTTAATGCTCATTGCACATTTATAAAACAGACTAGACATCTAGTATTACCGTCTGTGGTTAAAATTCTGCTATCAGTACATAGTACCGAAAGCAACAGTAGCTAAGCATTAGTTTTCCAGAATCAATGTTCATTGATACTCACGTTTTAATAGGTTATTCACACAATTTGAGTTGAGACATACAAATGGTATCGTTAGACCTTAACTTCTCCTCTATTACAGTAAAATTGTGTTTCAGTGTCCATATGACCAGTCCTGTTGGCCAAACCTCAATTGCAAATAGAGTTGAAACTACTTGTTGTCAGAGAGGAAGAAGTGATCTTTACTCTTTGTTGTTGTGTCAGGGGGAGGGGCTTGGTGGCAGGGGGAGTGTGCACAGCGCACACAGTACAGGGACGAGCGAAGAAGACGTGACCAATAAGACAAATGCTCATAAAAATGGGAAATAAATTCAGCCTAGATTCTTGCGATACAGGCATTTGGAACGCTGCACTAACACACGTGTTTGAATTAATTTAATATATTGCCCTGCCCTACTAGAGAGCAAACTTTTATGTAGCATGAGGCATCTTGATGTACAAATACACTAGCTGGACAGGACGCTAGTCAAATAAATCTACCAATACATTCATTTATATCATTTAAAAATAGAATAAACATTTAGTTTTGGCCCATTTGCTTCCTAGTGAATAAGACCCTGGTCTCGTAACAATTATTCAAAATAAAATCCTCTTAAGGATTACCTGCAGAGACTGACATGGCGTTAGTGACTGGGTTTGCTTGACTGACATTCCCTGGCAATGTTGAAGCCGCTGTCATTCCAGACAATATTGGGAGACCTAAAAACATATCAATCATAATTACATTAAAACACGTTCAAAACGCTGTTTCGCTTTTTCCTTTCTTTCCACAAACCGATGTGTGGTGTAAGTCATGTAGGCCTAAATCAATATAAAAAACAAGCCAAGAACCCTAATAGCTAAAATGCTAGACATAGCTAAAGCCTAGGCAGTAATGACTAGGTAGCTAGCTAGGTCTAACACACTCACCAACTGGTGGTATTGCAAAAATCATTCCATTAAGCAGAATATGCGTGGGTCCTTTCGGTTCTGCTTGTGTCTGCATTTTAGCCAGTGATGCTCTATAATGTTCAGCCTTCTCAGTCAATGCCTTCATATCTTCATTCATCTGCTCCACCTTGGTTTTCATATCTTCATTCATCTGCTCCACCTTGGTTTTCAGAACTTCATCCATCTGCTCCACCTTGGTTTTCAGAACTTCATCCATCTGCTCCACCTTGGTCTTCAGTTTATCGTTCTCATTATGTAAACTTGAGGAGGCCACTAGGAATAGTTGGCAGATTTTCCTAATAGCCTCCCCTGTTACAAGATTCATAATTTTGCAAAGCTGTGTAGAGAAATAAAAAATAAATAAAAAAAAAGGTTACCCAAGTAGATAGCTGTGCAGCCAGCCACACTGAAATGAGGAAGTGAAACCAGTAAGTTAACTAGCTAGATGGGATAGCAATAGAGTTCGCCAGCCTGTAGTCATAAAAAAACAGAAGAGTTACCTCTGTTCGTTCAGCCATTCCTATGGGGAAAGAATAGGGTTTTGGAATGAACACAGAAAAAAAAGGTCTGAGGTTAACACAGGCATAGGAGATCTTATAGGTTTTATTCTATGACATTATAGTCGTTGGTTAACCTGGCCTTTATGAACTATGAAGCCTTTGTGATTTTTCTGATAAATGCTTCAAATTTCACAAAAAGTTGTTACCTGATGAAGACTCTCTCATTGAACAAAACGTATAAGAACTCATAAGCCTGCGTTTACCACAGACCTAACTTTTGCCGTTTATCCAAAAACGCTACAAAAATCTCCATTAATTTCCCCATAGACTTTGTCCAAACAAACCATGGCGGTGTTCGTGCCTACAAAAAGATGACATTACCAAAGACTGTACAGCACGAAGACAATAGAAATCCACGATCACGCTTCTAGGCGATGGCATGGCGACATTGGCTAGCTAAGTACATGCGCAGAAACGTCATCGGACCTAACGGTCGTTTCGAGCCATGCTGCGCATGTGCAGGCCATCAAATTAAAAGCACTCCGATAAAGATGTTTTTGACTCAAATTAAAACTTGTCAGTTTGTCACTTTCACAAGGTTGGAGTCATAACATGTTCAATTACTGAAAACAAAAACTCAAAATCTAGGTTGTGCCTAGATTTGTTAGAATTTCTCACTTCCCTCACTGACTTCTCAAACCCCAAACTGGTCTGCTTAACTTCTCTTCGCATTTGGAATTTTGGATGAAAAGCGTGCCCAAATTAAAATTGTTAAAATAATGTCTGTGAATATAACTGATTTGGCAGGCGAAAACCTGAGAAAAAAAATTCCTACTTCCTGAATGGATTTATTTATTGTTGTAGTTTTCTATTCAATGTCATTACAGTATCCATTGACTTAAGACTCCAATTGCAGTTCCTATGCCTTCCACTTGATGTCAACAGTCTTTAGAAATGGTTTCAGGCTTGTATTCTGAAAATGAGGGAGTAAGAGCAGTCTGAATGAGTGGACCCTGCCGTGTCTCAGAGGTTTTTCATGCGCGCGACCGAGAGTGCCTTTCTTGTTAATGACGTTATTGTCCGGTTGAAATATTATTGATTTAGGCTAAAAACAACCTGACGATTGAATATAAACATCGTTTGATATGTTTCTATGAACTTTACAGATACAATTAGGATTTTTTTGTCTGCCTGTTGTGACTGCGTTTGAGCCTGTGGATTACTGAAGAAAACGCGTGAACAAAACAGAGGTTTTCAGATATAAAGAGACTATCGAACAAAAGGAACATTTATTGAATAAATTAATGTGAGTGCAACCATATGAAGATCAAAGGTAAGTGATTAATTTTCTCTCTATTTCTGACTTGTGTAACTCTTCAAATTGACTGGTTACTGTTTGTAATGATTTGTCTGCTGGGCTATGTTCTCAAATAATTGTAAGGTATGCTTTCGCCGTAAAGTATTTTTGAAATCTGACACCATGGTTGGATTCGCAAGAAGTTCATCTTTAAACCTATGTAAAATAGTTGTATATTTTCTGAATTTTCATAATGAGTATTTGAATTTGGCGCTCTGCAATCACACTGGATGTTGGCCAGGTGGGACATACCCTAGAGAGGTTAAGCTGTTTCACAAGTGCTCCCGGAAGTCTCGAGATGTTGCGCTTCTGGGTTTAGAAACTCTGGCATTACTATTGAATCAACAGAACATTCCTAATTGAAGTGAATATGCGTTAAATGGAATAGTCATTGAAATCTGGACACTGACTGCAGGCCTATAACACTGACTGCAGCCTTCTGACACGAAGCTTAATGTAATATTAACTATTGCAGAATTATCTATATCTTGCAGTAAAATAATACAACAAATATTTGTCTCTGGATCACTAGCGGAGAAATATGATTTTTTTTTCTTTCGGCATCTCGAGCAAATGCAATGTGTTATCTTTGACACTTACGCAAACAGACAGTATTTCAAACCCATAAAATATGCACCCAAGACAAACTGAAGTCTTATCTGTAACCTGTTTAATAGTTTTCCCAGCCTTCCATCTCCTTAAAACCAGTCAAACTGATGACATTTGGACATTCTGCACAGAACCAACCTTTACACTGAGTTATTGCGTCCCCCCGTCCCTTAAAAAAAACGGACAACTTTACAAGTGTTAACTAAATTACTAGTGCATTCAATGTAAGACATTCTGGTGAGCAACAGTTTAGTATTCTGGGGCAACAAGTTATGACAGAAGAGAAGCTGCATGTATCAAACTATAGTTTGATACATGCAACCAAATGGCAAAAATTATAATATGGCCTAGCAAATGGCGGAAAATATAAGCAGAAAGTTGTCTAAATTAGGCGTGAAAGTAGCCAGCCAGTAGGCTATACAGTCCAGATTGTTTGAAAACATCACAACACCCATGATATTCAAAACGGGTACGAAGTTAACATGCCACAGTATCAGCATATACCAGGCATCTTGTCCGGGTTTCTCATAACCGTGATATTGTAAACAGGATATGATGTTTACATGTCAATTTAAAAACAGAATACTTTGAGTATCCCGAATAATAACAGGACATTGGTGTGCATGTAAACATGGTCAATGAGACAAGTGAAAAATTATTCCTTAGTTCCTTTTCTCGAAATCTAAAAGGCACAACACCGATGACACTGCTTCTCAAAGGTCCAATCCTTTGACTGCTGATACCTTAAGAGTAGAGTAAAATGTTCCTCTGGACACGTTATTAATCAGACCTCCTGAAAGTTATAAACTGACGTTTATATTGAAGGAGTGTCTTTGAGTTGACGGCCTGCACATGCGCAGTTAGGTGCGATGACCATTAGACCCGATGAGCTTAATGGTGCATTCAAGACAACTGGGAACATATAAAAATACGAGGTTGAAACGATGAAATCGGTAATCTTCAATTCGGATCTCAACAAAGAAGCCAGAGTTCCCGAGTTGGATGACCATTCAAAACGATATTCCCAGTCGAAGCATGTCTATTTCCGGTTTCCCAATCGCCTTGAACACACTGAAGTCAGAAATGACAGTTACCAGTTCCGAGTTCCCAGTTGTTTTGAACGCGGCATAGCTAGCCAACGTCACATTGACATCGCTTCCAAGCGTGATCGGGGATTTCTATAGGAGAAGCAGTTTCTGTCCATCTTTATTCTGTACTGTCTTTGATATTGCACTCTAGAACTAACGTAGTCATAGTTACGCCAAAGACTATCATAGTGGATAAACTATTAAATTAGCAAAGATTATGGATATACTGACAAGATATACTTGTCTCTTGCCCTAACACTTGAGTGAGATGCTATGCTACTAGGCCTCATGCTATAAATATGTACAGCCATTTCGAGACCACTACCGATGGTTCTCTCACTGAGTTGCTGGTTTGTCACGTGTCCTACTTATGCCAGTACACTCGTAACAACCTATGACCATTACAAAACGTATAATCAAATAAAATAAATTATGCCCAAATTCGACACTTACTGACCTCCATACAAAAACTCCTTGCTCGGAGAAAAAACCGCTACATGCCGTAGGGACTTCCCGCCGAATTAGGCCTCTATGTTTACCTTGTCCTCTCTATTAGACAACGTAACGTGTAACCAAATATTTGTTTTAATAATTGTTCTGTGTGGTGTAACTTTAGCTAGTTTAGCTAGTTAGCTAAAGTTAAACGTTACGTAGGAAGCTCAACTCCGACCGTTGCCAGAGATCCAGTCTTTGCTGTAGTGCAATTTGCACTGTAGGCTACAGCTACTCACCTCTCTCTCCGGATTGCTAACGTTAGGGTAAGAGTTTGGCACGGTGGGCAGAAATCGGCTAATTTCTGTCATTGTCGTGTCAACGACAACGGCCATAATCGATGTTGTTTCTGACTGAAACGCATTATAACAAGTTGTAGCCATTTTGCGCTCAGATGGACTATTTTGAATTTGTGGCGTACAATCTAGTGGAAACCCAGCACCTGACTGCAATGAAGCTAGTTCAAATTTGGTCATGTGATCATGCGCCTCATTCAAAATAAAAGTCGCCCGACTTGGAAATGCAAACATTTTTTTTGTCAATGAACAAATATCTAAGTTTCACTGTATTATTTAAAAGTATATTGGTGACGCTTTTAATTATAATCCCCTGTATAAAACAACACGGGTGATGGTTTTAAAAGTTAATCCTATTTGACATTGGTTAACATGTTTGAAGAGAGCATTTTCATATCCACACGTCTGCTTCTGTACCGTTTCAAACTATAGAAGTTGTCAAAGTGAAAGGGGTGTTTCAGAATCCTCAGACCCTCCACTAAATAGTGCCACGTTCAAGACAACTCGAACATTTCAGACTTGGAAACTCATTGTAGAAAGATGGTGAAAAATATCACGAAGTGCCCTTGAGCAAGGCTCTTAACCCTAATTGCTCCTGTAAATTGCTCTGTATAAGAGCATCTGCTAAATAACTCAAATGTGTCATACCATTAAAGAATTGAATTAACTAGGCACGTAAATTAAGAACAAATTCTTATTTACAATGACAGCCTCCCCTGGCCAAACCCGGACGACGCTGGGCTAATTGTGCAACGCACTATGGGACTCTCAATTGCGGCTGGATGCGATACAGCCTGGATTTGAACCAGGGACTGCCTCTTGCATTGCGATACAGTGACCTAGACTGCTGCGCCATTTGGGAGCCGAAATGCAGGTTGATGGTCAAGCTAAAACAAAAGATTCTGAATCAATGGATTTGAAAACCATGCCAATGGAGGATATAGATGTCTATAAAAGTGGAATCAATGAATGAAAACAAAGATCATTATGGAACATCAAACAAGTCATGATGTTGATAACCAGACAGATGCTCATGTAGAGGATGAAGGTGTCAGATTATCAGTAAAGACTCAACATCAATGTTCTTGGAAACCATGCCAATAGAAAAGCTGAAATTCTATTTCCTCTACGTGGAATTAATTGTTGAAAATAAGATGAGCACAGCAACACAAACTAGTAAACTATATAATGATTATGATGTTGAAAATTCAGATAAAACATAACTCAGAGGATGGGATTGTCAGGTCATCAGTGAGAGATGAAACAAATTCAACATTCTAAATCCGCTGCGGTCTATCAAAATGGAATAAAATGAAAGTGAATTTAGAATGAATGAACAAAACTTTAAGGACACCTGCTCTTTCCATGACATACCAGGGATCATCAACTAGACTGAGCCATGTACCGATTTTTGTTCTTGATCGGATGGTCGGGCAGCCGGAACATGATTACAAATAATTTGTAATGTCAAATCTACTGCAAGAAGCCCAAACAGATCAAATTTTACTAAAATAATTTTAAAACTTGCTTACATTTGTATACTATCACATCTCTGTTGTGCGGGAACAGACTTCCAAAATTAAATAAAGAGCCGATTTCCTGGTGTTTTTAATCTTTTATATCCAACAATGAAAACTTTTTTTTGCTCAGCAAACTTCGGGGGCCAAGTAAAGCCACCCACGGGTCACCAGTTATGCAACCTTGAGATAGCTTGACCAGGTGAAAGACATTGAGGGTGAATGGGCAAGACAACATATTTAAGTGCCTTTGAATGGGGTACGGAAGTATGTGCCAAACACACTGGTTTGTGTCAAAAACTGCAACGCTGCTGGGTTTGTCACACTCAACAGTTTCCTGTGTGTATTAAGAATGGTCCACCAGCCAAAGGACATCCAGACAATTTGACACAACTGTAGGAAGCATTGGAGTCAACATGGGCCAGCATCCCTGTGATACGCTTGACAGTTTGTAGAGTCCATTCCCTGACGAATTGAAGCTATTCTGAGGGCATAAGGGGTGATGCGACTCAATATTAGGAAGGTGTCCATAATATTTTGTACACTCGTGCGATTTTGCAGACACAGATTAAGCCTAATCCTAGACTAACTGCATTAGCTTTTTTCAGACATGGTTTAATAGTCTGATTTTCCCTAGTCTAGATTTTTTTTAAAGTCAGATTTCCAGGACTATTAAGAGTTTATCTAGATCTAAGTGAAAGCTTACATTAAACCTGTCCAGAAGTAGGTTTAACTTCAGATTAATGGATGTTGGCCCCCAGGTTCACCGTGGCACCTGAGTGGCGCAGCGGTCTAAAGCACTGCATCTCAGTGCTAGAGTTACTACAGACCCTGGTTCGATTTCAGACTGTATCACAACCGGCCGTGATTGGGAGTCCCATAGGGCGGCGTCTGGGTTAGGGTTTGGCCGGGGTAGGCAGTCATTGGAAATAACCATTTGTTCTTAACCAACTTGCCTAGTTAAAGCCAGGGCTTTCATCTGACTCTTTACAGAAGGCCCATCCCTCCTACTACTTATCACCTTGAGATTTTTGGCATCTTGGACCTTCATTGTGAAACAGGAGATTTGTGTGGTGTAAGTGAACCGACTGTATTCCCAATAGTCTACAAAGCTTTGTGTGAACTGTAATAAAGCCCTTTTGTAGGGGCAAGCTCATTCTGATTGGCTGGGCCTGGCTCCCCAGTGGGTGGGCCTATCCCCTCCCAGACCCACCCATGGCTGCACCCATGCCCAGACATGTGAAATCCATAGATTAGGGCCAAATGAATTTATTTAAATTGACTGATTTCCTTATATGAAATGCAACTCAGTAAAATCTTTGACATTATTGCATGTTGCATTTAGATTTTTGTTAGTATAAATTAGGCTTCAAAGATTAAATGGTTAGTCCTTACTTACCTTAGTCTGAGACGCCCTAGTCTAGAACCAATTAATCTGAAGTCAAGCAACATCTCAGAAAGACATTTTTAAAATCTGGATTAGTTTAAAATCGATTGAGCCTAGTACTTAAATTAAAAGTCTGGGTGGTTTCCCGGACATCGGTGTATAAAACTGATTAAAGCAACCATTTTCAGCATTAGTTCCAGATAATAAAAATGTTACAATAAATTATACAAATCATAAAAAAGTAAGACACTTAGAATACATGGGAAGGGACTAATGTGGATACAACTCAAGAATCGAGTCCTAAATGTAGTATTTAAAAACCATAAATGCAATGTCCCAAATAAAAGGAGATCCAATGCACTTCTCCTCAAGCTAAAAGGCTACTTCTCCCAAAAGTAATTTGAAATGGAACTAACCAAACAAGGTAAAGGCATTCTTAAGTCTCTTACAATGGAGAAATAGTACACCAAGGTGAACAGCTAAAAGCTGGGCATTAAATCATGGGCATTCATATGGTCCCCCTTTGCTCCTATAACAGCCTCCACTCTTCTATGAAGGCTTTCCGCTAGATGTTGGAACATTACTGCAGGGATTTGCTTCCATTCAGCCACAAGAGCATTAGTCCCCACAGCAATGTTCCAACATCTAGTGGAAAGCCTTCCCGAAGAGTGGAGGGAGGCTGGATTAGCAGGAAAGGGGGGGGGGGGACCAACTCCATATTAATGCCCATGACTTTGTAATGAGCAGGTGTCCCACATACCTTTGGTCATGTACAGTATTTCCACACCATGAAGTTGGAATAATACTATGAGAATGATAATTCCCTTTTAAAGTAAGTTGTTTGAAAAGACCGGCTGACATTTCAGCCAGTTTTGGTGGGATGGAGTTTCTGGTGATAAATGAGTTAATAGACCAATAAGGAAGAGTTCCAAACCTCTGCCAATAACAAGTTTTCCCCTCCCCACTCTGACAGTCCAAGCAAAATTATTGCTTTAGAAATTGCTCATAGCGAAAAAGTGATTTTAAAATATATATTTTTGACCATTTTAATTGAAAACAAGCAAAAATGAGGTACTTCAATTGTTACCAAGGAATTATATGATATTGATATAGAAACATTGGACCTTTAAAAACTGTATTGGACCTGGCCAAATTGGACCTTTAAAAACAAGAATTCCTTCAAAATTCTTGCCCAATCAGGACAATCACCTGAATAACTAATCAAGCGGTCCTATGTAGCTGATGGACAAAGTATTAATGTGTAGTTCTGATATTTTCACATGAATTAGGTGTTTTAAGGATTTACACAACAGAAAAGAAAAAAAAACACATTGTAAATGATTGAACACAGTCAGAAATATACAACGTCTCCATGATAATGTGGGCTCATGAACATTGACTAAGACTTATAGCAAAATCTCCAAGCATTACGGCAGATATGCCTCTCGTTTCCTACGAGGCTTTCCAGAAACTCACCCGAGAACTTCTCACCCTGCTGAATACATCTATGTTTTTCCTGATTTCTGAAAGCAGGAAGTTGCCCCACTGTGAATGATCAAGATTATATCACTGAGTCAACATCACAGCAGCATTATGGCAAGCACTCCTGTCTCTACCTCCTTTCCTACTTCTGAAAGTGCGGTCAGAAGGTTTACGAGACTGATTGCGTGTCGCTGCCACACCATTACAGCTATGGTTTTTGTAGTGTCTTATGTCAGAAAAGCCCTTTCCACATCTCTTGCAATAATAAGGCCTAACTCCAGTGTGGACTTGCATGTGGGCTTTGACGTTGTTGGCTTGGCTGAAACCTCTCCCGCAGACGTCACATTTGAATGGCTTCTCTCCCGTGTGGACTCGCTCATGCCTTTTGAGATTGCTGTTCACTGAGAAAGTCTTGTCACAATAACTGCATTTGAAGGGCTTTTCACCTGTATGGGTTCGCTCATGTCCTTTGAGAGCTTGCTTAAGAATGAATTTTCTTCCACAGTATTTACATTCATGGGGCTTCTCTCCACTGTGAAGTTTCATGTGATAGTCCAAAGTATTTTTATAGGCAAAGGTCTTCCCGCAAACAGAACAAGAGTATTGATTTTGTCCTGTGTGAATTTCTTGATGCTTTTTCAGAGTTAGCATGGAGCTGAAGCCATTCAAACATACATCACAACTGAATGGCTTTGTCAAGGTTCCAACTCCCCCAGGAAGGTTCTCTCCTTCAGCTGTGTGCCATTTTAGATTGTGTCGTCTCATTTGGTAATTGTAAATGAAAGTCTTTCCACATAGGTCACACATAAATGGTTTGGTTGCCCCATGACGGTGCATGTGAGCTTTTAGGTCAGTGGACTGAAGGTAGCTTTTCCCACACACTTTACATTTGTAAGGTCTCTCCCCTGTGTGAAGAACTTGGTGTCTCTGAAGGTTTGCTTTATGGCCAAAAGCAGCTCCACAGGTCTCACATTTAAATGGCTTCTCCCCTGTATGGATTACCTTGTGGTTTTCAAGGCTGGATTTAGTTATAAAGCTCTTACCACACTCTGAGCATAAGTGCGGACGTTCACCTGTATGTCTTCGCATATGAATACTTAGGTCATAAGACAGTCTGTAACTCTTCCCACATTCAGCACAGCTGTGTGGTTTTTCACCGGTGTGGATTCTCTCGTGCCCCATAAGCGCAGCCCTTGATGTGAAACCCTTGTCACAAGTCAGGCACTTGAACGGTCTCTCCACTGCATGAACAAGCCGATGTTGTGTCAGATCTTTCTTGGCAGGGAATATACTGTCGCAAACTTTGCAACTGAATGTTTTTTCTCTGTGACGCACCATGTGATGTTCGAGCTGCTTGGACATTCTGAATGTTTTGCCACATTGACCACAAGCGAATGGCCTCTCTCCTGTGTGAATTAGCTTGTGACGTACCAGCAAGCGGTTCAGGTTGAAGGTCTTGTCACAAACATCACACTTGAAGGGTCTTGTGTGAGTTAGCTTGTGAGCTTCCAGTAACCCCTTCCTGGTGAAGGTCTTCTGACACACATCGCACTTGAAGGGTCTTGTATGCGTTAACTTGTGAACTCTCAACAACTCGTTCTTGCTGAAGGTCTTCTCACAAATATCACACTTGAAGCGTTTGGTTTCTTTGGATCGTGTCCCTTTAGTAGTATTGCTGTTTTTCTGGCTTTCATGGCCGTCTCTCTCGTTGCTCCCTGGCAGAGCAGCTCTCATATGCTCAACGTTGGATTCAGTGTCTCTTGGGGAGGGGTCTGTATTCAGTCCATCTGTGTCTCCCAGAGAGGAGTCATTCTCCAATGAAGACGTCTCTGTGGGTTTACGGCAAACTTTTGCAGGACCTAAATATAAAAAGGAATAAGATGACACACATTGTAAAACTATGGCCCAAGTTAAGAGGACATAAGAAAACAAAGTTGTCCAAAACCAATTTCGTTAATTAGTCAAATAAAAATCAACCAATATATGACAATATTTTGCAACAAAACGAACACAAGTGTTTCTTGGACAAGTTCAGGTAGTCACTCACCGTTTTGGTTCCTAGTGTCCTGCTGAATGCTGGAGCTCATTCAGCAGGACACAACGGGGTGCAACATTTGATTAAACAGAAACAGCGATGTTTTGAACGATCAGTCCAAGAATGTTGTGATTAAGTTGGCCCAGATGGTGATTGTTTGCAGCACAAGTTTTGCGATTTGAAACAGCCACATATTGATCAGGCCAAACCCACTTGACCCACCAAACATAACTAAAAGATTGATTAAGAAAAGCGCATGCACCATTCAGGGAAAACATATAGTTCAAGTACAACCCATCACGCAGCCAACAAACATTGAACTAAACCATAGACAACATTTAACTAAATTGAATGCACCCCTGGTTTGTCAACAATTATTCAAATGAACACCAACTTGAGGATATTACCTGCACGGACTGATGCTGCGTTAGTGACAGGGTTTGCTTGACTGACATTCCCTGGCAATGCTGAACCCACTGTCATTCCAGGCAACACTGGGAGATCTAAAATTAACATGCAATATTACATTGAAATATTTACAACTGTTTTCCCTTTCTTTCCACACAATGTGAAAAAAACAAGTTAACTAATTTGCTATAGACAGTAATGACTGTAGGTCTATAACACTCACCAAGTGGTTTAATTGCAAAGATGATTCCATTGTGCAGAACATGGGTTGGTCCTTTCGGTTCTGCTTGTGCCTCTACTTTTGCTAGAGACATTCTATAATGTTCAGCCTTCTCAGTTATTGTCTTCATATCTTCCTCCATATGCTCCACCTTGGTTTTCAGTTTCCCATTTTCATTTTGTAAACGTGAGGAGGTCACTAGGAATAGTTGGCAGATTTTACGAATAGCCTCCCCCATCACCAGATTCATCATGGTGCAAAGCTGTAGAGAAATGTTAAAAAGTAAACTGATTAGCTAGCTACTACACTGAACAGAAATACAAAACACAACATGTATAGTGTTGGTCCCATGTTTCATGAGCAGAAATAAAATATTCCAGAAATTGTGCACAAATCTGTGAGCATTTCTCTTTTGCCAAGATAATCTATCCACCTGACAGGTGTGGCATATCAAGAAGCCGATTAACAGCACGATCATTACACAGGTGCACCTTGTGCTGGGGACAATAAAAGGCCACCTCCAATGTCATTTAAGAGAATTTGGCAGTACGTCCAACAGGCTTCACAAAAGACCACGTCAGCCCAGGACCACCAACACACATAATGGCTTCTTCACCTGTGGGATAATCTGAGACCAGCCACCCAGACAGCTGATGATACTGTGGGTTTGCACAAGCAAACCATTTTTTCAAAAACTGCCAAAAATCGTCAATGGGAAGCTTATCTGTGTGCTCGTTGTCCTTACCAGGGTCTTGACCTGACTGCAGTTTGGAGTCGTAACAGACTTCAGTGGGCAAATGCTCACCTTCGATGGCCACTGGCACGCTGGAGAAGTGTAAAACACTTTCCTGTGGATATTAGACTACCTAACAGTATACAGCCAGCCACAGCAGAGGATGTGAAACCATAGCTACCTAGCAAGTTAGCAACATAGCTTAGGGCTTGCCAGAAGATGCTGTCCCTACCGTTACGCTTGTTTACACCCGAGTTGCACTGAGGTCGAATGCAATCATGGTTACATTAAGACACCTCAATTCTGGGATGGGACATGCACATTTTACCTTTATCAACACTGCGAAATCGAACAGATTGAAATATTGCTAGTATAAAAGACCCCAAAACTCAATCTGAACATTAACACTAGTCTCTTGATGTCTGGTTAAATTGGTAAGCACCTTGATAGGGCTTGGTTCATGCTCCCACATGGATGGCCATATCTCCATGTTACAGCGCTTGTTTACGTGAGACAAAAGGCTAATAAACTATCTAGCAATGTTTGAACACCTGTATAAGCGTAAATCTATGCAAAACTGCTACAGTATGTACATTTTTTATTTGAAGGATTTTTTATTTTTTTAAATTCTCGCTGATTAAAGATAAATGTCATTTTTCGAAAGCCATATTTACAAGCGATTATTGACGTTTCTAAACGTTATAACAGCGCGTCGGGATTGTTAACATGTAGTAGTGGGCGAAGCTAATGCCTGAAAACGAGGCGACATTCTGCCTTCTCCCTAGTTTGAGAGCTAATGCCGCGTTCACGTCCTAGTCGGAAATAGGAGACTCGGAAATTAGACTTGCAAACTGGTTTAAGTTACACGTGCCTCGTTCAACCAGTTATCAAGTCGGAAATGTCAGAGTTTCCTAGTTCCGACTAGGACAAGAACGCGGCATAAGGTATAGCAGTAGTGACGTTACCTAACAATTGAGAAAGCTAATTATCTAAAACTTTTGTTCGACGTTAACTGTAGTCACTACGCACCCGCCATGAAGCTGCTCAGTAGAGTATTTGTCGGTGCTCACCTCTCTCTCCGGTTTACTGCAGTCGTTAGCGTCCGAGTGTTGCGCGTTTGAAAGATGGCTAATTTCTTTCATTACAGTCTCGACGACAAAAGCCATAATCGATGTTGTTTCTGACTGGAACATATTGTAAGTTGACATTTTGACCTCAGACTCATTCACGTAACGTTCAAATAAAATAAAATAGCTAGCATCTTTTGTGTGCTACCGCTGTGAAGCAGGCAATAACAGAAATATTTGAAGAAACTAAGGATTCTTCGATGACGTTTAACGGCGGTTGGTATCCAATAAATGTTGCATTACCGCCATCTACTAGACTGGAGTACAACTCCCTTATACTTTGCTTGAATCTTTAAATAAATAAATAAATAAATACAGACCCTACCATTAACACTACACTCAGAAAAATATAAAAAAATAACACCATTCTACTCCACCATTTCTAAATCTATTTAGTCCTACCTTAGGCCAACAACCTGAAAGGATGGGCACCACTGCTTAACACTCCCTGTAATTCGTCTGATGTCAAGTCTTGCACACCCAAATACCTCTCTGCATCTGCCACCACAACCTACATTTTCAGAGAATTACATTCTATCCCTGCAGTACAGTTGATAACCATTACTATAAATGCAAAAAATCCAATCTTACCGAAATATATCACTTGTTGGCCTATCCCTCTGTACTGGTACAGATCTACTACTTACACCACTCTTCTCAGGATTCCTCCCCCTTGACCCATCTTACTCTACTTTCTTCACTGTCTCAGCATATGACAACTTCTGCACTACTCTAACCCTGGAAACCTCTCTCGCATGGGACTTTTCTGATCCCCAGCCCCATGGGCACCCCTACAATTAACACATACCACTACTTTCCCCAATGCTACACATTCCTTTGTCTCATGCCCTTCTGCACACCTAGGAACCTCTCTCCTACACACTGCTGCCACATGCCCATAAGCTTGACACCTGTAACAACGTAATGTATTCAGCACAAAAGCTTGTACAGGACAACGTATGTATCCTAACATCACTGTCGGGCAAAGACTCAACATAAAAACTCAAAAGAACAGACTCTTCTGTTTCACCAGTCATGCCACCCTGTGTGTAGCACCAAACGACGAGCATCACAAATACCAGGAATCTTCCTTTTCAGTTGGTCAACTTTTACATTTACTGCTACAGCAGTAATCACTCATTTCAATGGTGCCCTTTTTCTTGAGAGCATAAGAATTCACATTTCTCGCTCCCATTCGTTTAACGCACAGCGCCATCTCCCTCTGACCAACAGAAACACAATTATTACGACCACTTCTGGTTACCCTCACCGATTCCACAGCACCCAACTCTGTTTTTAGCCACCCTGCAACCACAAATGGATCAGCCAAAAGGCAAGGCAAACCCTTCTGGATGTAGCGCTTAACAGTGGGAGATGGATTTTAGCCAGCCTTTTGCAAATTTTCAATTAAACATTTGATCTCAATACCGTTTTCTGTTCACTTATATAGCAGCTGCTTTGTCTTCATGTTCTTCTTTATCAAAAGCTACCGCAACACTTTTCCATTTCAAACAAGCGCGCTCTTCCAACCACCATCCACCGTCTCGCTTCATGCCTCTCCCCAAGAAATGAGGATAGTAATCTCAGTGGTTAATAAATGGAGGAATTTATAACGCCTGCCCAGCATACCATCAACCAATCACGCTCACGTTGTCATGGCGTGTCACGCGGTTTCTATATTATTCGTCACAAAAACCCTTGTAAAAAGCTAGGGTATAGTCACAGATAGAACAATGAGATTAGATTCAAAACAATTGGGAACTCGGAAATCTCACACTTCCGAGCATTCAAAACAACTGGGAAAAATCGATTTGAAAGGTCATCCAACTTGGAATTCTAACCAGGGAACTCGGGCCTCTTTCTAAGGCTCCGATCTGAAGATCACTGACATCATGATTTGACCTCGTATTTTTAAAATATCCCAGTTGTTTTGAATTCGGCAAATGGGCGTTAATACGAATCGAGTTTAGGTTCACCATCTCTTAATTTCTTAAAATACTTATTGCAAAGATTTTTTTATAACTAAATCAAGATAGACCACAGCCTGTCGTTTCCAATGGGAACAAATTAGTCATAGTGGGCAGAGCCAAGCACGAGCTAGTGAGATCCTATTGGCCCATTCTAGCATCATCTGTATATTCCCATTACAGAATGCCTACTCTGAAGTGCGCTTGTGCAATAACTTAATTAGCCTTTGCACTCTTTCGAAACAACGCAATTTTTTACAACTTTGGCAAAGGGTAAAGTCTTCAAGACTTGGTCCACTCTGTTCATGGCATATTTCCGTTTTGGGAACAGAAAACCTTAGATCAAATGTTTCATCGTTGAGAACATGCAGAATCCATCTTATTCCACTGCTGTTCACTGGGCTTCCTCTCACTACCATATTTGGTAGTGAGTGGAAACACCAAGCAGATGCAATTCTCTGGGCTTTATTGTCAGAGAACATATGTTTACTTTGCCAAAGCAAGTGAAATAGATAAACAAAACAAAACATTTACAGTAAATATTACACACAAAAGTTTCAAATGTCATGTCAATATACAGTGTTGTAGCGATGTGCAAATAGTTAAAAGTACAAAAGGCAAAATAAATAAATATGGGTAGTATTTACAATGGTGTTTGTTCTTCACTGGTTGCCCTTTTCTTGTAGCAACAGGTCACAAATATTGCTGATGTGATTGCACACTGGTATTTCACCCAATAAACATGGGAGTCTATCTAAATTGTATTTGTTTTCAAATTCTTTGTGAGTTTGTAGTCTGAGGGAAATATGTCTCTCTAATATGGTCATACATTTGGCAGTTAGGAAGTGCAGCTCAGTTTCCACCTCATTTCATGGGTGTGTGTGCGTGTCTCATTGTTCTATCTGTGCTTCTGGCAAGAATAAGGATGCATTCTGGGAATGGTCAGTGCCAGAGCCATAAGTTGTGTTCGAATACTACCACAGATAGAACAATGAGACAGATATTTCACTGGATGTATTAATGTGAAGCATCCGGTTAGCGTTACCACTCACTACCAAATATGTGAGGAAGCCCACTGGTGGGCAGTGGGAGATGGATTTTAGCCAGCCTTTTGCTAATTTTCAATTAAACATTTGATCTCAATACCGTTTTCTGTTCCCAAAACTAGAATATGTTATGAACAGTGTGGACTAAGTTTTGTAGACTTTACCCTTTGCAAAAGTTTTTTAAAATTGTGTCGTTTAGGAGTGTAAAGGCAAATTGAGTTATTGTACATGCACACGACTATCCTACCGATTCTTGCCTTCGGCAATGTAATTGACAAAATAGCCTCCAACACTACTCAGCAAATTGGATGTAGTCTATCACCGTGCCATCCGTTTTGTCACTAAAGCCCCATATACTACCCACCACTGCACCCTGTACGCTCTCATTGGCTGACCCTCGCTTCATATTCATCGCCAAACCCCACTAGCTCCAGGTCATCTATAAGTATTTGCTAGGTAAAGTCCCGCCTTATCTTAGCTCACTGGTCACCATAGCAGCACCCACCCGTAGCACACGCTCCAGCAGGTATATTTCACTGGTCATCGCCAAAGCCAACTCCTCCTTTGGCGGCCTATCCTTCCAGTTCTCTGCTGCCAATGAATGGAACGAATTGCAAACATAACTGAAGCCTTATATCTCCCTCATTAACTTTAAGCATCAGCTGTCAGTGCAGCTTACCAATCATTACACCTGTACACAGCCCATCTGTAAATAGCCCACCAAACTACCTCATCCCCATATTGTTATTTATCTTCTTGCTCTTTTGCACCCCAGTATCTCTACTTGCACATTCATCTTCTGCACATCGATCACTCGTGCCAATGCTAAATTGTAATTATTTCACCATATGGCCTATTTATTTATAATCTTACTACATTTGCACAAACTGTATATAGATTTTTCTATTGTGTTATTGACTGTACGTTTGTTTATCCCATGTATAACTCTGTGTTGTTTTTGTCACACTGCTTTGCTTTATCTTGGCAAGGTCACAGTTGTAAATGAGAACTTGTTCTCTCTCAACTGGCCTACCTGGTTAAATAAAGGTGAGGGAAAAAAACACTTCCCAGAGTAGGTGTTCCCTAACAGAAAGGGACTTCCCAAGGATTCCAGTTAACAGAGACCATTTTGGAATCCTCCAGAATAAGAGTCCTGTCCTGTTTACCTTGTAAACAAATAATCAGGGGGAAAATATGCACTATTGTCGATATATTTAATGCTAGTTATCATCTAAATAATTTAATGTATTTTTAAGCTATTGTGATTTATTTTTTTGGGGACTATACACACTTCAGTGTTGGCAGGGTAGCCTAGTGGTTAGAGCATTGGACTAGTAACCGGAAGGTTGCAAGTTCAAACCCCCGAGCTGACAAGGTACAAATCTGTTGTTCTGCCCCTGAACAGGCAGTTAACCCACTGTTCCTAGGCCGTCATTGAAAATAAGAATTTGTTCTTAACTGACTTGCCTGGTTAAATAAAGGTAAAATAAAAAATAAAATTCTGGTAATTGTGTCGCAGTAAAAGTGGGGTCCATTCTACACAGGAGCACCTCTAGTTTCTAAATCCACCATTTACACACCCAGGGTGGTTGTGCAAATGTTTTGTCCATTAATATTGGGAAATCTGCTTAAAGTCCTCCAGTCTCCCTTTCACCTCATTTAACCCGATTTACTTTAAAAAAGCTAATCTCAATAGGTGGTCCAGGTATGATGTGACATGACACAAGTGGGGGTCCTTGCCTCTTTTTTATTTATATATATTATTTTAGCGAAAGAGGAATAGTCATACAAAAACAAACTTTTTACATTGCCAGGAGTCCTCCCCAAACAAATCATGTTGATTAATAATAGTGCCTTTGTTTTTAATTGTATTTAAAATAGTGCCATATTAGTTAAATCAGACCATTTGTTTTGAAAATATGAATTTGACCTATAAATTATTAGCAGTTGAATTAAATATACTAAATTCTTATCAATCTCATTTCTGAAATAAGTCATTATCAAAGCCATTCAATTGTACATGTTCTGTTTGTCTATCCAAAACATTACACTATAAATACAGGTAGAATATTTATGAAAAATGGTCTCCTTTTCCATTCCACAGAAATAACAATTATAATTCATATTCAGCTTGGATCTTTCCAAAACATTTTTACGTATTCTCATTCATTAGGGCTATTCCTTCTATGAGTTCGCAGATGTCTTTTTAGACTTGATTTTAACTTCAAGTGAGTTCCACACAAATGACATTGAACTCCCTCCCCTGTATGAATCTTCAAATGCGCTGTCAGGCTTCCCTTCAGACTGAAGCATTTGCCACATTCGTTACAGCGATGTGGTTTCTCCTCTGTGTGAGTCATCATATGCTTTGGAAGGCTTCCCTTGTCGCTGAAGCATTTGCCACATTCTTTGCATTGAAACGGTTTCTCCCCAGTGTGAATCCTCACATGCTTTATCAGGTCTCCCTTAAAGGTGTAGGCTTTGTCACATTCTTTGCACTGATGCGATTTCTCAGTGTGATTTTTCTGATGCACTTTCAGACCACCTGCAGTCGTCATGCATTTTCCACACACATCACATTTAAAAGCCTCCCCTGTATGAGTACCCATATGATTTTTCAGGATGGACTTGTGAAGGAAACATTTGCCACATTCAGTGCAGCAGTGTTTTTTCTCCTCTGTGTGAAGCTTCATGTGCTGGGTCATATGGTCCTTCCGGATGAAACATTTCCCACAAGTGTCGCACATGTGTCGTCTCTCCTCACTGTGCCGATATTGCCGATGCCGTTGCAGATTACGTGCTTTCTCAAAGCATTTTCCACACACATCACATTTCAGATCAGGAAACTCACAGTTTTTTTTCTTTGGCTGTCCTGTTAGTCT
This sequence comes from Oncorhynchus keta, assembly GCF_023373465.1. Lineage (NCBI taxonomy): Eukaryota > Metazoa > Chordata > Actinopteri > Salmoniformes > Salmonidae > Oncorhynchus > Oncorhynchus keta. Next base: position 13,613,937 of record NC_068429.1, read on the forward strand.
CTCTTCGCTGTGCAGATTTAGCTGATGCCTTTTCAGACTACGTGCTGCTGTAAAGCATTTCCCGCACATGTCACATTTCAGATCAGGCAACTCACTGGTTCCTTTCCTTGGCCGTCCTCTTCCTCTCTTTGATTTGAGAGGCTTTAATCCTGACAGTGGTATTCCACTCTCCACGTTTCCATTTTCACTGTTGTCACTGTCTGGACTTACTTCAGAGGGGGGCTCATAGTCACTGGTTGATTCAGATTCTCTGTTGTGGCTCTCGCCATCAGATTCTGTTCGGTTCTCCACAGTTATGATGTTGAAAGAGTCCCACATAGACTCTTCGGTATCCGACTCCACCGGCCCCAGACCAGGGCTCCATTCCTGCTCACAGTGACTCTGCTCAGGAATAACCTCTTCAGTGAGAGTGAGCTGCTGGAGGTCTGGAGAAAGAATCAAATGTATTTGTATTTATTTAACTAGTTAAGTCAGTTAAGAACATTCTTATTTACAATGACGGCCTACCCCGGACAAACCCTAACCTGGACGACGCTGGGCCAATTGTGCGCCACGCTATGGGATCGAACCAGAGTCTGTAGTGACACCCCTTGCACTGAGATGCAGTGTCTTAGCTCAGGAGCCCATCCACAAAATAAATGCCGAAATGGAAGAAATAGGATTACTTGACTGATTTATCGGACTGAACACACGAGTCCCAGTAAAATATAATACCTTTTCAAAAACGGATTAAATACTATTTAAGACAAAATGGCAAATAGAACACTTTTTTAAAATGCATTTTCAATGGATAATGGCCATATTTTATTTGAATATTTCGTCGTGAAATTGGTATGCTATTAAATTGTAATTAAAGTAATTGTACTTGCTTGCTAGCTATCGTTATGTAGTTAGCTAGCCATACTGCTTGCGTATCCCCCACATCGTGTATTGTCACTCGTCCGTCAGTATATGCTAATGTTCTAATCAAAGCCTAACATTTTAATTATTAATATTGGGCTACACTGTAAATGCATGTCAAACAGAGACACGTCGTCACAAACCTGCTAATCTTTGCAATTTTATCTCTGGTTTGAAAACCAAATCCAGCAGTCTTCGTAGACGTGCAACCGCCCGCTTCAAACGGGAGATTTCTCCCTGGTACTCTGCTATCGTTGTTTTAACTACTACGGATATCTCCAGGGGAACTGCAGCTAATTTTTCATCGAGAACCTCATTAAGTAGCTGTAGTTTAGACATTTTGGGGAGAAAAATAGTGGGAGAAGTTATTGATTGTCGTGCTGCTCAAGAGTTGCTATAGCTAGCTAGTAACAAAAACTGGTGTGAAGTAGGCCAGAATGACTAAGTACTTCCAGGTCTGATTTTTGGGAATATTTCAGAATAAGAGTCCTGTATCGTATCAAATCAAATAATGTTATTTGTCACATGCTTCGTAATCAACAGGTGTGGACTAACAGTGAAATGCTTACTTACAGGCCCTTCTCAACAGTGCAGAGTGATATATATATATATATATATATATATATATACCGGTTAAAAGTTTTAGAACACCTACTCATTCAAGTGTTTTTCTTTATTTTACTATTTTCTACATTGTATAATAATAGTGAAGACATCAAAACTATGAACTAACACATATGGAATCATGTAGTAACCAAAAAAGTGTTGAACAAATCATAAAATATCTTTTATATTTGAGATTCTTCAAAGTAGCCACCCTTTGCTTTGATGACAGCTATGCACACTCTTGGCATTCTCTCAACCAGCTTCATGAGGTAGTCACCAGGAATGTATTTCAATTAACAGGTGTGCCTTGTTAAAAGTTAATTTTCTTAATGCATTTGATTAATTTCTTAATTTTCTTAATGCTTGTGAGCCAATCAGTTGTGTTGTGACAAGGTAGGGTGGTATACAGAAGATAGCCCTATTTGGTAAAGACCAAGTCAATATTATGGCAAGAACATCTCAAACAAACAAAGAGAAACGGTAGTCCGTCATTACTTTAAGACATGAAGGTCAGTCAATCTGTAAAATTGAGAGAAGACGTACACTTTGAGGTGAAGGAGCTGGTTGTAGCCCAGGAGAACGCAGTTGAAGCCTTCATGGAGTGTTTGGAACAGGAGATCGCTGAGCAGAAGAAGAGCGAGGTTGAGCTGGAGAAGCTCACACAGAGGCTCACATCCATTTCTTGGAAGTAACCTCACTGAATGATTGTCTGTCTGTCATTGGAAAAGGTACTCATTATTGTGGGGTGGGTTTCCCAAATCCTTCATAGGATGCTGGTAGTACGTATATAACATTATTTTACTTGCCAACCTAGACTCATATTTAGTGAACATCAAAGAGCTTCATTGATTGACTTTCAAACTCTCTCTCTCTCCTCCCCCTGTCAGAGTGATGCTTTACCATTTTTATTTCACCTTTATTTAACCAGGTAGGCCAGTTGAGAACAAGTTCTCATTTACAACTGCGACCTGGCCAAGATAAAACAAAGCAGTGCGACAAAAGAAACATATCAGAATACCATGCCGTATTCTGCGAATCAATTATACATTTAAAAATGTTAGTCATTCAGCAGATGCTCTTATCTAGAGCGATTTACAGAAGCAATTCTGGTTAAGTGCCTTGCTCAAGGGGACATCAACAGATTTTTCACCTAGTCGGCTCAGGGATTCGAACAGCAGCTTTTTGGTTACTGGCCCAAAACTCATAACTGCTATGCTACCTGCCGATAAATGAATCTCAGAGGGTTGATTGTCACAGATTAAGCTCTCTGTAGTCTAGATAGATTAGAGATTATTTCTCCCAAATCCTAGGATTGTGAAAATGGAAGTTCTCTCTGGGAAAATGAATGTATTAATTTCTAATCTAGCTAATGTTTTAGAGGTATTACCTCTGAAGACAGCATAGGAGGAAAGTTTGAGTGTTTCTGTAACGTTCATCGTCGTCCTCTGACGAGGAGTAAGAGACGTCGGACCAATTTGCAGCGTGGTAAGTGTCCATTTTAATAAGAAAAACTGAACACTACAAAAATACAAAATAACAAACGAAACGGTACCGTGTGGTAACTAACACAGAAAATAATCACCCACCACTCAAAAGTGAAACCAGGCTACCTAAATATGGTTCTCAATCAGGGACAACGATAAACAGCTGCCGCTGATTGAGAACCATAGCAGGCCAAACACAGAAATCCCAAAACATAGAAAAGGGAACATAGACAACCCACCCAACTCACGCCCTGACCATACTAAAACAAAGACATAATAAAACAACTAAGGTCAGAACGTGACAGTTTCTGTTTATTTGTTTTATTTCAGACTTTTATGCTACTGTACATCATTTGAAAGCCAGTGCCAGTTATGAATGCAAAAACATTTTTTTTAAATGCTTATTTATGATAGGCCTACTACTATCAAAAAATGATTGTGATAAGTGATTGTTTTACCTACCTTAGTTGAAGGTACGGATTGTACAGTGCTCTGGATAGGTGTTTGCTAAATGACCAACATGTCATGTAAAATGTCAGCATAACACATTACAAAGAAGCCAAATAGAATTCAACATGTATTTATTCTTTCTAAATAGCTGACAATATTCCAGCAAAGTCCCATGAATTTCACATATGTGGGTGGGTGGCAGGATAAGTCTACGACTGTGGGTAGAATTAGAAACCCTGCATTTTCAATGGTCCTTTGCTGGATTGTTCCAGATAATCCTTCTGTAGCTCAGTTGGTAGAGCATGGCGCTTGTAACGCCAGGGTAGTGGATTCGATCCCTGGGACCACCCATACGTAGAATGTATGCACACATGACTGTAAGTCGCTTTGGATAAAAGCGTCTGCTAAATGGCATATATTATTATTATTATTATTATTATATCTTCCTTATTTTTATTCTGCTGGACTAAACCAAAGCAAGTATGTAATGACATCACCAGAGGGCAGCAATATACAGGGGAATGGGGGGAAATGTACTAGCCCTGAGTTGACCACAGTCAGGTTATGCCTGGATGTGAAGTGTGCTACATTCAAATGAGCCGTCTCTGCATCTCTCCGAGGTTGGACAACACAGTAAGGAATTTCTCACTTGGTTTTGATGTCTCTGGCATCACTGTACCTGGGACATCTAGCCTACATCTAGCTTTATGGGGCGGCAGGTAGCCTAGTGGTTAAACCGTTGGACTAGTAACAGAAAGGTTGGATCACATCCCCGAGCTGACAAGGTAAAAATATGTCGTTCTGCCCCTGAACAAGGCAGTTCCTAGGCCGTCATTGAAAATAAAAATGTGTTCTTAACTGACTAGTTAAGGTAAACAGGTTAAATAAAACATGACTTGCCTAGTTAAATAAAAACATATACATATTACCTGGACTAACCTGTGCCCCAGCACATTGACTCTGTACCACCTGTATATAGCCTCGCTATTGTTATTTTATTGTTGCTCTTTAATGACTTAAATGTAAATGTTAATTATTTTTTATTCATTTATTTTTTACTTTAGTTTATTTGAGTAAATACTTTCTTAACACTTATTTTTCTTAAAACTTCATTGTTGGTTAAGGGCTTGTAAATAAGCATTTCACTGTAAGGTCTACCTACACCTGTTGTTTTCGGTGCATGTGACAAATAATATTTGATTTGATGAGCATTTATGCTGTCTATCCTGCAGGCTGCATATAATATATATAAGCAATAAGGCATGAGGGGGTGTGGTATGTGGCCAATATACCATGGCTACGGGCTGTTCTTAAGCACGACGCAACACAGAGTGCCTGGATACAGCCCTTATCGGTGGTATATTGGCCATATACCGCAAACCCCCGAGGTGCCTTATTGCTATTATAAACTGGCCACCAATGTAATTAGAGAAGTAAAATGACATGTTTTGTCATACCTGTGGTATATGGTCTGATATACCTCGGCTATCAACCAGTCAGCATTCAGGGCTCGAACCACCCAGTTAAAAAAAAAATAGATATATATTTTAACTGGGTGGTTCGAGCCCTGAATGCTGACTGGTTGATAGCCGAGGTATATCAGACCATATATATATATATATATATATATATGGTCGGGCAAGTTACTTTCTAAATGTAATCCGTTACTTTTAGATTACTTTCCCCTTAAGAGGAATTAGAAGAAGACAAAGCATGTTTGTTACCAATTGAACGACATCTATTGCAGGATAAATCGATGTTAAAGTTTACATAGCTGGCCATACATGGATGTTATATTTTACTTTACTTTTTTTTACTTTATATATTTTACTTTATTTTACTTTACTTTACTTTATTTACTTTCTTCTAACCCATCGCTTTCTACCACATAATAATACGATTCTATTGTATCTTTATATTTATCATTTATAAGTCCAAAATGGATGTAGCAACTACATAGTTCTTTTAAGTCTATAAAAACTGTACGAGTTTGAGCATGTGTCCATTAAGCCTAAGGATAAAAACATTTTTATCAGCATGAATTAGATTGAGCAATAAAAACCCCACTTTTATTCCATAGGCTGGGTTCCGCACTATGAGCTGTCGTAAGAGCGCATTTGTCACTGAATGTCCACTGGTTTCAAAAACAATGTTTGATAAGCAGCTTAAACTTCTTGAATTCAACCATTATTTGGTTTAAATATCACACATTTAGATTTGTGAACAGCCATCCACAAAACCACAATCGGTAAATCGCAAATAGCTAAATAAGAGAGTAGCAGTGTGATTCACGTCAATCCGCTTTGTAGATATCAATACTAAGTGATGTCCGTAACGCTGTAGACTACACCACTGCTGTCATCCTTACCTCCAAGCGTTTATTCAAGTTACATCATCTTTGGATGCCGACACCAGTCGCATCATTGGAAGACAGCTTGGACTGGAGTCTACAAAAGCCTATTCCTATAATATTTTTTCCCGCAATCCATCAAACCCATTTGGTGTGTCATCGTAGTGATCTCTGACTTGTGGTCAGACTAGCTCAGGTGGAACAAATTTACATTTTCACATTTTTTTCAATGCTGATTTGAATGTCACTGAGAAAACAGAGAAGTGTCAAATATATTTTTTCGTAAACATTCTTTCTGAATATAAAAGTAATCCTCAAAGTAATCAGATGGTTTTTCAAAAGTATCTGTAATCTGATTACAGTATTTTTGCTAGTAATGTAACGGATAACAGGAAGTTTCTTTGTAATCCCTTACATGTAATGGATTACATGTAATCTGTTACTCCCCAACCCTGTATTTACTGCACCAGTCAAAAGTTTGGACACACCTATTCATTCAAGGGTTTTTATTTATTTTTACTATTTTCTACATTGCAGAATAATAGTGAAGACAACAACACTATGAAATAACACATATGGTATTGTGTAGTAACCAAAAAAGTGTTAAACAAATCAAAATAGATTTTAGATTTTAGATTCTTCAAAGTAGCCACCCTTTGCCTTGATGACAGCTTTGCACACTCTTTCCATATTAGGTAAAGGGTTTGTGGAAGGAGGATCTCTTTCTCTCTCTCTCTCTCTCTGATATCTGTAGATACAGTATTTATACACTAAACAAGAATATAAACGAAACATGGGACCAACACTTTACATGTTGCATTTATGTTTTTGTTTAGTGTGTATATACACTCTACAGATATCAGAGAGAGAGTCATCCTCCTTCCACAAACCCTTTACCTAATATGGAAATCACTTCCATATTACAAACAGGGCATTATCATGTCATGATCTCTTATGGATGGCATTTTGCTTTTCAGAGGTGAGAAACAGGTCAACACAGTGTAGCTATATTACTGTATTTTGTCATTAGGCCTATCACAGACACTATTAAATATTAAATGGTTTGAAACTGTTTGAAATACAATGGATGAACTAGTAGGTTATTTCAGACATTTGAGACTACTGTTTTTAGACTGCCCTAATACAACCCCACAATGATTGAATCCTACAAATCCCAGAATTCAGACGCCAAATAGTGTTTCGTCACGTGATTCATGAAAACGTCAAGGTGTGTTTTGCAGCACGAGAGTGGCGCAAAAGGTTTTTCCTATGAACTGGCAGAAGTATAAAGTGGTTCTTCTGTAATTAGCGACCTGGATTAAAACATAAAGAAACATTTCGTAATTTCCAGAGAACAGCTGTCGAAACCAAGACGAAGATCTATTTAGCGGTAGGAGAATGGAGATTGAGAAGAGGACAAATGGATTTGAGTACACTGACCGGAGCAAGTCAATTAATGGTATGTCGCCTCTATCATTTATTTTCCATTGTGAAATTAACCATAATTACACTTTTCCAAACACCCATGTAGCCTAATTTCTCAAATTAAAGCAGAAGCTGAGGCTATAGCCACGGTGATGTTGGCAAAGTGGTTGCCCATTTTTAACGCTCTGACTCCCCAACCCAAATAAAGTGCAAGGACAACATTGAAGTGAACGGCTCTATTATGTGAAACCATTGTCACATTGACTGGGGTGGGCTGACAGCCTAATTGTGATATTCCTCGTTGATTTCACAGTGAGGTAGTTTAGTGTGCTTCAAGCAGAATCAGCGAAATCCACCTAATTAAAAAGACTTGTAGGCTACACCTACTTTTTGTATAAACATCCATAATTAGTCAATGCAGATGGTTAAATATGAGTAATTATTCTATTGTCACAAATAGGAAGAACTGGTCTTGAAATTACTTGAAATGTTATGCTGGTGATTAGTGTGCAACCCCTACTAATTATTATGTTTATTGATCTCTTTAATTTGCCTATCATTAAGTAAAAATACAATTTTACTTTAAGAGCATTGCAGATGCAAATTTGGTAACAGAATGGCAGCTCAAGCCGTCATTCTGTGACGAAACTTTGCATCCGCACCATTCTAAAAGTAAATAGGTTTTTGGAAGAGTTTTAGTCCTTGTGCATAGAGTTGTGGTTTGTTTAACTTTGCAATCATTGATTTTAGTTTGACAAAACATTTTAAAGTAAAAAATCTCTCTTAAGCATGACACTGTTAATGTGGAATTGCCCTCAAGCTACAAGGACACGTCTCTCAATTGTGGTGTTACCAGGTGTAACCTGCAGATCAAAGCCTCAACAAAAACTTGTTTTTCTAGTTTATTTCTGTAAGATAGATCAGTAGGAGGGCTACAGCTGCTGAAAACAAATGATGTTTGTGTCATTCTACAAATAGAGTGCATTTTTAGGAAGTGTAATTTAAAAATGAAAAAATAAATTCACCAAATGTTAACATTCTGTCATGAATAGGACTGTGTCGGTCATTACATTTTGTCAGCTGGTAATTGTCTAGAAAATAATTGCCGGTCTTATGGTAATTGACCGTTAATGAACATAAACATGTTGAGCATCTCCTGGCTTCCACACAGTCTGCAAGCCACTGATGCAGACCTTTGGAACATCTACATAAAAAAATCAATTTATTAAAGCATATACCATCACAATAAATGTATTATTTATTTTAGACGGCTCTAAAGAAATATGATATTAAGAAAATGTAGTCTATTTCAAATGAACAGAATAGCATACTCCGAGTTGTCCTTACGTTTGGCTATGCCGTATGGCTGTGGGCTACACGAGTTCATTTAGCAGACAAGATTTGCTAAGAATTCCGTGCCGTTATTTTAAGTATGAACAATACAATTGAACATAAAATAGAAAGGATATTTTCCCCAAACGATTTGCGAGGGAGTACGCACATGTGGCTATTCTGTGTTGATTGTTTAACAAAGAAACAGGTCCTCCTATATGCTGAATTTAGTTATTTCTGCAGAGGTAGTTGTTATATAAATGTTGGCGCTATACGTTTTGATTTTTAAAACATTCTAAGGCTGCATGATGCAACTCTAGTGATGATTTCAAAAAGTTGCTGCACACACTTCATCATTCTCTCATTCAGAATTTGACGAGGACTCAAATTTCCCAGCGGCATCCCCCTTGTGTGGCCGTAATGCTCCCTAAAAAAATCCATGCGTTTTTGAATATAATAATTATGATTCCTATCTCCCGGCTGCCAATTACCATGCTCTAAAGCACCTCTCCCTCACATAGCTCTCTCAGATATCTCAATTGTTATTTGCCAATGCCTGTCACGTGTTCGGGTCCTTCTCAAAGGCATCTGAAGTAGGCTACAATTGAAGACCAACACATCCAGTACGCAACTGTGTGCTTCCTTCATATCGAATTCCGAGGCGCATATTGAAGATGCTAAAGAACTTGTCTACGTTCACTTTTCGTCAGCCAACCAGACGAGTAGGTCCAACGAACAGCAAAAGCACTAGCCTATGTCAATCTACTATCCCCATAGTACAAAAGTTGACCTATTCTGTGCGATAAATAAGTATTCCAAACATAGTCTGGGACAGTTGTGGGATGCGATAGATCCCAATTGAATACAACCAATAGCATCAAAAAAACTTTTAAAGTAATGAGGCTGATCGTTTGGCTTACATTTTTATAAACGATTAAGCTATTTCTTCATGTCATAAGTGCAGCAATGCGCACACGGCAGTAGGCTATAAGCGCAGATGTAAAAAAAAAAAAAAAAAATGCAATCAATTAGCAGCAAAACACCATTCTCAGAAGTGAATGCAAATCCCATTACGCATGTAATGCTTTATTTTAAAGGTCATTTTTTTATGGTGAAAATGATCTAAACCTAACTTTAAACTCACGCGTCGCCTATGTATGCCGGTTAGGCTCTACACTGGTTGTAAAGCGGATTGTCATTTAGGTTTTTGGCCACTTTAGATGTGAAACAAACCTTATCAGACTACATGAGGTGTGTGACTATGATATGAAAAAGTCACAAAAAAAAGATGTGCTGTTCCTTGCCATACTGCATCTGCTGGGCATCATTCACAGGTGATAATACATAATTCACAAGTAAAAGACTAAAATTGTCACCTCATCAGACTATTCTTAGTTTAATGTTGTCTTTACTTATACTGAATAATAAACAGTACCAGTCAAAAGTTTGGACACACCTACTCATTCAATGATTTGTCTTTATTTGTACTATTTTATACATTGTAGAATAATAGTCAAGACATCAAAACTATGAACTAACACACATGGAATCAGGTAGTAATCAAAGTGTTAAACAAATCAAAATATGTTATATTTGAGATTCTTCAAAGTAGCCACTCTTTGCCTTGATGACAGCTTTGCATACTCTTGGAATTCTCTCAACCAGCTTCACCTGGAATGCTTTTCCAACATTCTTGAATGATTTCCCACATATGCTAAGCACTTGTTGGATGCTTTTCCTACACTCTGCAGTCCACCACATCCCACACCATCTACATTCAAATCAAATCTAATTTTATTGATCACATACACGTGTTTAGCAGATGTTATTGCATGTAGTGAAATGCTGGTACTTATAGCTCCGACGGTGCAGTAAATTCAAACAAGTAATATCTAACAGTTTCACAAAATATACACGTACATCTAAGTAAGGAATGGATTAGGAATATATATGTATATGTCTGAGCGCCATTGGACTAAGATACAGTGGCACAGTATAGAGTACAGTATATACATATGAGATGGATGATGCAATATTTACACACAATTAAAGTGACTAAGATACCGTAGAGTACAGAGATACCGTAGAGTATAGAGTACAGTTTACACAGATGAGATGAGTAATGCAAGATAAAGTAGCTACTGTTTAATTTCCTTGAAGTGGCCAGTGATTCCTAATCTAGGCAACAGCCCATTATGTGCTGGAGATGGCTGTTAACAGTCAGTGGTGCAGTATAGAATGCAATACAGTATATACATATGAAATCATTGATGCAATATGTAAACACAATTTAAACATGCCTAAGATACTGTAGAATAGTGTGTGAAGTTTATACATCTGAAATGAGTAACTCTAGATACGCAGCATTTATTAAAGTGGCTAGTGATCAATTTCTAAAAGTGGCCAGTGATTCCTAAACTGTCTATAGGCAGCTGCCTATGATGTGCTAGTGATGGCTGTTTAGCAGTCTGATGGCCTTGATAGAAGCTGTTTTTCAGTCTCTCGGTCCCAGCTTTGATGCATTTGTACTGACCTCGCCTTCTGGATGATAGCCGGGTTAACAGGCAGTGGCTCGGGTGGTTGATGTTCTTGATGAGCTTTTTGGCCTTCCTATGGCATCGAGTGCTGTAGGTGTCCAGGAGGGTGGGAAGTTTGACCCGGGTAATGCGTTGGTCAGACCACACCACTTTCTGGAGAGCTTTGCGGTTGTAGGCGGTGCAGTTGCTTGGTAATCAAGCCTACTACTGTTGTGTCGTCTGCAAACTTGATGATTGAGTTGGAGGTGTGCTTGGTCACGCAGTCATGGGTGTACAGGAGGGGACTGAGCATGCACCCTTGTGGGGCCCCAGTGTTGAGGATTAACGAAGAGGTGTTGTTTCCTACCTTCACCACCTGGGGGTGACCCGTCAGGAAGTCCAGGACCCAGTTGCACAGGGCGGGATTCAGACCCAGGGCCTCAACCTTGATTATGAGCTTGGAGAGTACTATGGTGTTGAATGCTGAGCTATAGTCAATTAACCAAATTCTTACATATGTATTCCTCTTGTCCAGATGGGACAGGGCAGTGTGCAGTGTGGTGGTGATTGCATCAACTGTGGATCTATTGGGGCGGTAAGCAAATTGCTACCACAGCAATTGAGTTGAGGTCGGGTGATTGTGGAGGCCAGGTCATCTGATGCATCACTCCATCACTCTCCTTGGTCAAATAGCCCTTACACAGCCTGAAGGTCTGTTGGGTCATTGTCCTGTTGAAAAACAATTGATAGTCCCAATAAGCGCAACCTAGATGGGATGGCGTATCGCTGCAGAATGCTGCGGTAGCCATGCTGGTTAAGTGAGCCTTGAATTCTAAATAAGTCACTGATAGTGTGACCAGCAAAGCACCATCACACCTCCCCCTCAGTGCTTCACGTTGGGAACCACACATGCAGAGATAATCTGTTCACCTACTCTGCGTTTTACAAAGACACAGCGGTTGTAACCAAAAATCTCAAATTTGGACTCGTCAGACCAAAGGACAGTTTTCCACCAGTCTAATGTCCACCGGTCCAAGCAACTTTTTTTCTTCTTATTGGTGTCCTTTAGTAGTGGTTTCTTTGCAGAAATTTGACCATGAACGCCTGATACACAGTCTCCTTTGAACAGTTGATGTTGAGATGTCTGTTACTTGAACTCTGTGAAGCATTTATTTGGTCTGCAATTTCTGAGGTGCAGTTAACTCTAATGAAGTTATCCTCTGCAGCAGTTGTAACTCTGGGTCTTCATTTCCTGTGGTGTTCCTCTTGAGAGCCATTTTCATCACAGCGCTTGATGGTTTTTGCGACTGTACTTGAAGAAAGTTCTTGAAGAAATTACTTGATGTCTTAAAGTAATGATCATTGTAATGGTCATTTCTTTTTGCTTATTTAAGCCATAATATGGACTTGGTCTTACCAAATAGGGCTGTCTTCTGTATACCACCCCTACCTTGTCACAACACAACTGATTGTCTCAAATGCATTAAGAAGGAAAGAAATTCCACAAATTAACTTACAACAAGGCATACCTGTTAATTGAAATGCATTCCAGGTGACTACCTCACGAAGCTGGTTGAGAGAATGCCAAGAGTGTGCAAAACTGTCATCAAGGCAAAAGGTGGCTACTTTGAAGAATCTCAAATATAAAATATTTGTATTTGTTCAACAATTGTTTGGTTACTACATGATTCCATATGTGTTCGTTCATAGTTTTGATGTCTTGACTATTATTCTACAATGTAGAAAATAGTAAAAATAAAGAAAAACCTTCAACTGAGTAGGTGTGTCCACATTGTTGACTGGTGCTGTATGTGTGAAATGAGTTTTGATTTAGAATGGACCATTATCATGCACCTGTCTCAGGGGGAAAAGTTTGAAGAATTTGATTGCGTTAATGACTCGTGACTGCCGGTGTGGCGGTAATACTGTCACCGGAACAGCCCTAGTCACGAAGAGCACATGTTCAACTTTATTAACAAACATGTTTTGCCATCTATAGTCATTTTTCTTAATTTAATCTTGAGAAGTCACAGGTTTGACGATTACATAAAGGTTAGATAAAACTCCCCTTGTGATTGGGGGAATGGAAGCTTGTTGTGTGCAACAGGAAGGGGTTAACAAAAAAACAAAACATTTTGAGCCCATCTTTCTATTGGTAACTGGGTTGACATTTTATCCTCGACACGCACAGTTTTTAAAATCATTTAAAAAGTAGTAGTTTTACCATATTGAAATGGGAGTTAAGTTCACATTACAGGGTTGGTCATAAATCTGAGGGTCAAATGTAAATGAATCTCTAATCAAAGTAAAGATCTCCAGGAACTACTTTCCCAAAGCAACAAATGAACCAATGATTTACAATGATGGTGAAAACCTGTGAAAATCTTGGGGTTAAGTGAGTTAAAAAGTTGGACAAATGTTTTGTGGGACATGGCAATATTGATATTTTCAGAGAACTAAAATTATTTAAATGGCGGCAGGGTAGCCTAGTGGTTAGAGCATTGGACTAGTAACCGAAAGGTTGCAAGTTCGAATCCCCGAGCTGACAAGGTACAAATCTGTCGTTCTGCCCCTGAACAGGCAGTTAACCCACTGTTCCTAGGCCGTCATTGAAAATAAGAATTTGTTCTTAACTGACTTGCCTAGTTAAATAAAGGTAAAAAAAAAAAAAATGAGAACACACTGCTATTGGAATTGTTTAATATGGTTTAGTTGGAGCATAAATGTATGTGATCCAACTGTTAAAATAAAATGTGCAAATGTAAATCAAATGCACACATACAAATAACAAAAGGTCTCTCTATTCATATGGACCGACCCCTAAAATGTTATTTTAGTGCATATGATTGAATGCTAGCCTACTATTTTCTTAACATGAGTGTAGGTTATTATTTATGCTCTGTACAAATGTGTAGTCATTTTCTTGAAACATTTTATATTGTCTCTTACTAATTTTAGGTTAAAAAAAACCATTTTGGGGGAATTCTCTGCCCTCGCGTTAACTCCTGCACCTCATGGATTATTTGACTCATTTTTCAGAATCCTTTTTTTTTGGACATTGAAGTCACATTATGTCGTATAACAAACATGAGTTGTATAACAAAATCGAACATCAACAATTTAAACTCTGCATGTTTAAGCTTTGTAATTTGTATGTAACATGTTTACATTTTCTTAATCATTGTTTTAGCTTCTGGTATTGTAAATAATACACTGAGTATGGAGCAAGTTCCCCACTTTAAGCTACTGATCAGCCAAGGAAATAGAGCTGAACAATGATGCATGGTTTTCTTGTAAGAATCTCCCTCTCTCTCTCTCTCTCGTGTGTGTGTGTGTGTGTGTGTGTGTGTTTTTCTCTCTCTCAATATGTGTGTTCAGTCCTACTCCTGCTATATCTGATAGGTCAAGGATATAATGTGACACTCTATGTATCTCTCTCTGTGTGGTCGTTGTGCGTGTGTCTCTGTGTGCTAGCCTGGAGGAAAAAGCCTGGCAGATGTTTGAGATGTAGCCGGCGAGTCTCTCCCCCTCTCTCTCTCTCTCTCTCTCTCTCTCTCTGTGTGTGTGGGGGGGGGGCGACTGCGGGGACATGTTGATCTCTCTCCCCCCTCTGGGAAATAGTTGTTCAACTGTTGAGGCCACGGGGGTGGAATGACAGAGGGGGTTCTCTATTCTCCATTTCGCCCCCTCTCCCCTCATCAATCCTGTTGAGGCTTTCTGAACAATGATAGAGGCATACAGTACGGGGGAGGCAGTCTATTTTCGGGAGGAGAGAGATGTTTTCCTCTGTCTGCATTGTGAGGAGTAGCTTAGATCTGGTCAATCACACTTCAGCATGCTACTGCTATGGCAGTGACTCCGCATGCAGACACACACCCACTGTCTTATTATCCATCCTGTTCATAGATCGCTGCGTGAAGTCGGTTCCCCCTTTATTTATCTTAGGTCATTTTTAACCATGATGGCGTCATGAGCAGTGTTTTCATAATGACTTGAATTTAAAATTATCATTTACACTGACCATTATTCATCCATAGCTTTTCATCAATGACTTTTCATTCATGCATGTTGCAATTCATATCCTGTCACTTTCTCTTTGTCTATGAACTTGCAGCCTTTCTCCTCCAGAAAATGTTATTTGTTTCTCTAACAAATGGCTTTGTCAAGTCGTTTTCTAGTAGAACTTTATTTTATCTTCTAACAGCTTCTAGTAGAATGATATTTTATGGAGTGAAATATTTGATCACTGCCATGAGATCGCATAGATTAGAAGGTGTCCTGCCAGTGTCTTTGTGTTTTCATCTGATGCCAAGAGTAGATAGTGTGCTTTGCTTTTTCAGCATTGTGTTCATTAGGTGGCGCAATAGAAAACAAAAATAGTTTCTTATTTGTCCTGGAGGTCCCCTGTTTCAGTCCATTTTCATTCATGCAGTACCCACAAAACACCAGTCTCGACGTCAACAGTGAAGAGGCGACTCCGGGATGCTGGCCTTCTAGGCAGAGTTCCTCTGTCCAGTGTCTGTTCTTTTGCCCATCTTAATATTTTATTTTTATTGGCCAGTCTGAGAAATTGCTTTTTCTTTGCAACTCTGCTTCGAAGGCCAGCATCCCGGAGTCACCTCTTCACTGTTGAAACTGGTGTTTTGCGGGTACTATTTAATGAAGCTGCCAGTTAAGGATTTGTTAGAAGTCTGTTTCTCAAACTAGATACTCTAATGTACTTGTCCTCTTGCTCATTTGTGCACCGGGGCCTCCCACTCCTCTTTCTATTCTGGTTAGAGCCAGTTTGCGCTTACTGAACAATGCGCAAACTGTGAAGGGAGTAGTACACAGCGTTGTACGAGATCTTCAGTTTCTTGGCAATTTCTCACATGGAATGGCCTTCATTTTTCAGAACAAGAATAGACTGACCAGTTTCTTTGTTTCTGGCCATTTTTAGCCTTTAATCGAACCCAGAATTGCTGATGCTCCAGATACTCAACCAGTCTAAAGAAGGCCAGTTTTATTGCTTCTTTAATCAGACAACAGTTTTCAGCTGTGCTAAAATAATTGCAAAAGGGTTTTCTAATGATCAATTTGCCTTTTAAAAGGATAAACTTGGATTAGCTAACACAACGTGCCATTGGAACGCAGGAGTGACGGTTGCTGATAATGG
The DNA here is from genome assembly GCF_023373465.1 of Oncorhynchus keta. Taxonomy (NCBI): domain Eukaryota; kingdom Metazoa; phylum Chordata; class Actinopteri; order Salmoniformes; family Salmonidae; genus Oncorhynchus; species Oncorhynchus keta. Next base: position 13,630,155 of record NC_068429.1, read on the forward strand.
GCCTATGCAGATATTCCATAAAAAATCAACTGTTTCCAGCTACAATAGTCATTTACAACATTAACAATGTCTACACTGTATTTCTAATCAATTTGATGTTATTTTAATGGACAAAAATGTACTTTTCTTTCAAAAACAAGGACAGTTCTAAAGGGACCCCAAACTTTTGAACGGTAGTGTATAAGGTTGGGATTCTCATTAACAATGCCGTACAATTAAATCTATATATTACATTCTCTAGCGGCCCAAAGTCTACAGCTCCTTATGGACATGAACATGACAAGCGAGACACACAATCCACCTCCTACCTCAGCGAGTTGGCCTTTCATCAGGTCCACAACAGCTGAATGGCGTCCTGGACCCTCTAATGGGGTTGCTATTGGAAACTCTCTCTCCAGTTCTGGATAGCCCCCCCTGTGCATACCAGTGTGTGCAAGCCGCAGCCTTGACCTCCCACCCCTACTTGACCCCTCAGAAAGCGGTCATAGGGGGCAGCTATCGAGCAACAGCATTTACATGATCATCCAACCTATTTGACTTTGGCCTTGTCTTGAAGGTTGCTTTATGTCTGTGCTACGATATGTTTTAGCAGTGAATGCTATTCAGAGCCATGTAGGATGGATGGAATTCTTTTCAGACCCATATAGAATGGACGGAACTCCAGGGTTTCTTTCTGTAAAGAAAAGTGTTTTTTTCGGTCCGGCTATGTCCCAACAATAATGAATTATACTTTTTGGAATGTAAAAAATGTTTTCATTGGAAACTTAAACAACTAAAACCAGATATAAAGTATGTTGAAAAGATAATGGACCAATATAATTTTTAAATAAGATCATTTTTGAGAACGAACAATTACCAATATGAAAGCTATACAGTCAGGGAAATCTAAAATTCCAAAAATGATGTATTTTTTTTATTGCATTGGGCTCCTTTGAATTGTATAACGTTTGAGTCACTCGGATAGCATAAGCCATGGATGTTTGAGTCACTCGGATAGCATAAGCCATGGATGTTTGAGTCACTCGGATAGCATAAGCCATGGATGTTTGAGTCACTCGGATAGCATAAGCCATGGATGTTTGAGTCACTCGGATAGCATAAGCCATGGATGTTTGAGTCACTCGGATAGCATAAGCCATGGATGTTTGAGTCACTTGGATAGCATAAGCCATGGATGTTTGAGTCACTCGGATAGCATAAGCCATGGATGTTTGAGTCACTCAGATAGCATAAGCCATGGATGTTTGAGTCACTCGGATAGCATAAGCCATGGATGTTTGAGTCACTCGGATAGCATAAGCCATGGCAAAATATGTAGAATTTAAGTTTATTTTTGTATTTTATTTCACCGTTATTCAACCAGGTAGCCAGTTGAGAACATGTTCTCATTTACAACTGAGACCTGGCCAAGATAAAGCAAAGCAGTTTGACAAAAACAACGAGTTACACATGGAATAAACAAACATACAGTCAATAACACAATAGAAACATCTGTATACAGTGTGTGCAAGGACCAGCCAACGAGAGCATACAGGTTGTAGTGTTAGGTAGTATATGGGGCTTTGGTGACAAAACAGATGGCACTGTGATAGACTGCATCCAATTTGCTGAATAGAGTGTTGGAGGCTAATTTGTAAATGACATCGCCGAAGTCAAGGATCGGTAGGATAGTCAGTTTTACGAGGGTGAGTTTGGCAGCGTGAATTTTATTTATTTTTTATTTTCTATTTCACCTTCATTTAACCAGGAAGGCAAGTTGAGAACAAGTTCTCATTTACAATTGCGACCTGGTCAAGATAAAGCAAAGCAGTTCGACACAAAACGACACAGTTCCACATGCAGTAAAACAAACATACAGTCAATTATACACTATAAACAAGTCTATATACGATGTGAGCAAATGAGGTGAGATAAGGGAGGTAAAGGCAAAAAAGGCCATTGTGGCAAAGTAAATACAATATAGCAAGTAAAATACTGGAATGGTAGATTTGCAATGGAAGAATGTGCAAATTAGCAATAAAAATAATGGGGTGCAAAGGAGCAAAATAAATAAACAAGTTAAATACAGTAGGGAAAGAGGTAGTTGTTTGGGCTAAATTATAGGTGGGCTATGTACAGGTGCAGTGATCTGTGAGCTGCTCTGACAGTTGGTGCTTAAAGCTAGTGAGGGAGATAAGTGTTTCCAGTTTCAGAGATTTTTGTAGTTCATTCCAGTCATTGGTAGCAGAGAACTGGAAGGAGAGGCGGCCAAAGAAAGAATTGGTTTTGGGGGTGACTAGAGAGATATACCTGCTGGAGCGTGTGCTACAGGTGGGAGATGCTATGGTGACCAGCGAGCTGAGATAAGGGGGGACTTTACCTAGCAGGGTCTGGTAGATGACATGGAGCCAGTGGGTTTGGCGACGAGTATGAAGCGAGGGCCAGCCAACAAGAGCGTACAGGTCGCAATGGTGGGTAGTATATGGGGCTTTGGTGACAAAACGGATTGCACTGTGATAGACTGCATCCAATTTGTTGAGTAAGTTATTGGAGGCTATTTTGTAAATGACATCGCCAAAGTCGGATTGGTAAGATGGTCAGTTTTACAAGGGTATGTTTGGCAGCATGAGTGAAGGATGCTTTGTTGTGAAATAGGAAGCCAATTATAGATGTAACTTTGGATTGGAGATGTTTTATATGGGTCTGGAAGGAGAGTTTACAGTCTAACCAGACATCTAAGTATTTGTAGATGTCCACGTATTCTAAGTCAGAGCCGTCCAGAGTAGTGATGTTGGACAGGCGGGCAGGTGCAGGTAGCGATCGGTTGAAGAGCATGCATTTAGTTTTACTTGTATTTAAGAGCAATTGGAGGCCACGGAAGGAGAGTTGTATGGCATTGAAGCTTGCCTGGAGGGTTGTTAACACAGTGTCCGAAGAAGGGCCAGAAGTATACAGAATGGTGTCGTCTGCGTAGAGGTGGATCAGAGACTCACCAGCAGCAAGAGCGACCTCATTGATGTATACAGAGAAGATAGTCGGTCCAAGAATTGAACCCTGTGGCACCCCCATAGAGACTGCCAGAGGTCCGGACAGCAGACCCTCCGATTTGACACAATGAACTCTATCAGAGAAGTAGTTGGTGAACCAGGCGAGGCAGTCATTAGAGAAACCAAGGCTGTTGAGTCTGCCGATAAGAATACGGGGATTGCCAGGTCAATGAAGACTGCTGCACAGTACTATCTTTTATTGATGGCGGATATGATATCGTTTAGGACCTTGAGCGTGGCTTTAAGTAAAGTAGCTTTAAAACTGCACATGTTTCTCTCTGACCACATGGCGAATGTGTAGAATTGCTGGAAATTAGCTTTATAACAACATTTTGTCATTGCGGCCAACAGGACGGCTTATAATATTTCCGGTCAGCGACCGCACCACTGGTCATTCCCACAGCCATGCCCCCTCCAACCCCACCACCTCAGCCCAATTTTGACCCAGAAAAAAAGCCTGAACTCTATTCAGACCCATATAGAATGGATGGAGCTCAATTGTTAAACTACCAATAATACTAAGGAGTGGACCTTTGTAGAGTGCTTGTCTGCTTTCTGGCACCCACATCCTCTACTCCGACTGACTGTGAAGTGTATTGATGTGAGGCGTGTACATGTAAAATATTGTTTTATATATATTGTTATATTGTTGCAGGTAGAAACGTAAAGTGTAGAACAGACAAATTACTATGACATTTTTTGTGGCATAGAGAATTTCTGTTTTACAATTGTGTTTTCCCAAATCCTGATCAACCGTAGGCCTACACAAAACAAAGTAGGTATGCTTTTTAAGCAGCCTTTCAAAGAAACAAATTAATCGTAAACTAAAGACCTTTTGCAAATGCCCTCCCAAAAAACATCTCTACTATCGATCGGTTGTCTTCAAATCGTTTTGTGACAGAGAAAGAAGCACCACGGCTTCTCATGTCTTTGGAGAAGGAGGGATTGAAGGTGATGAAGGAGATGTACACTGAGTATACCAAACATTAGGAGCACCTTCCATTCAAAGGCACTTCAATCTTTTGTCTTGTCACCCTCTGGATGGTACTCATACACAATCCATGTCTCAATTGTCTCAAGGCTTAAAAGTCCTTCTTTAACACGTCTCCTCCTCTTCATCTACACTTGATTGAAGTGGATTTAACACGTGACATCCATAAAGGATCATAGCTTTCACCTGGTCAGTCTATGTTTTGGAAAGTGTGGTTGCTTTTAATGTTTTTGTACACAACACTAAAACTGTGTTGTGTTACTGTAGAATGCCATTGTCAGTTGGTACTGTAACAATAGCCAGAGCAATCCCTAGCTGCACCTTTTGTCAGGGCTCTGGGACTTTCAACAACTGGTCCATAAAATCTCCCCTCTGACTCTGTGAATTTTGGCTCCTCATAAAACAATGAACTTGGCTACTAATAACTACAACGTCCTTTGCGGCATCGTCAAATAGTCTTCTGGCTCTTATTTTTTTGTGACGGGAACTCTCTTCCTCTATGGCTGTAAAGCTTCTGTTCCTCAGTGACTTGAACTGTAAAGGGGTCTTGCAACCTTGGCTGCTGAAGGTGAGAGGCACCACCGCATTTAAGGACTTCTGAGTTGGGGGACTGGGAAGACTACTCTTGATCTCCAACCAGGTTTTACTTTGTGAGAAATAAATGAGAGAAACAGAGCTAACCAGCGGGCCAAACTAATTGCAATTTCTTGTTAACATTCTTTTAGCAGAAACATTTTATTTACTTTATTTCTATGAAAATACTTTATTTCACCAAAATATGTCTTTCCCACGATGTCTTGATCTTCACATAAACCTGGTTTTATCTGGTAGTAATCTATACTGAAAAACAAACGCAACAAATTCAACGATTTTACTGAGTAACAGTTCATATAAGAAAATCAGTCAATTGAAATGATTTTAGTCCCTAATCTATGGATTTCACTTGATTGGTCAGGGGCACAGCCATAGGTGGGCTTGGGAGGGCATAGACCCACCCATCACCTGCCTGACTAGCATTAGGGAGCCAGGCCCAGACAATCAGAATTAGTTTTTTCACCACAAAAGGGCTTTATTACAGACAGAAATACTTCTGAGTTTCATCAGCTGTACGGGTGGCTGGTATCAGACAATCCCGCAGGTGAAGAAGCCAGATGTGGAGCTCCTGGCTGGCGTGGTTACACGTGGTCTGTGGTTGTGAGGCCGATTTGGACGTACTGCCATATTCTCCAAAACAAAGTTGGAGGTGGCTTATGGTAGAGAAAAGAATATAACATTTTCCGGCAACAGGTCTGGTGGACATTCCTGCAGTCAGCATGCCAATTGCATGCTCGCTCAAAACTTGAGACTTCCATGGCGTTGTATTGTGTGACAGAACTGCAAATTTTAGTGGCCTTTTATTGCCCCCAGCACAAGGTGCACCTGTGTAATTATCATGCTGTTTAATCAGCTTCTTGATCTACCACACCTGTCAGGTGGATGGGTTATCTTGGCAAAGGAGAAATGCTCTCTAACAGGGATGTAAACAAATTTGTGCACAAAATTTGAGAGATATAAGTCAGAAAAAGCTGGTTTTATTTGGTTATAACGAGACCAGTTGGTTATAATCTACTTATATGTCCAACATATGATGTCTTTCCCATGACGTCTTGATCTTGTCACAAAAAGCTGGTTTTATCTGGTTGTAACAAGAGACCAGTTGGTTGTAATCTGGGTGTATGATGTTTACAATGAGAAAATTACCTATATTGAGTCAATCAAGGAAGTGAGTTGAAGTTCAATTCATGAATTGATCAAATCCTCACACAGGTTAAAAATTAACTTTAGTTCATGTCTTGAATTAACTGAATTGCAAACAGAATGGACCCCAACCAGCTGAGAGAGATGTAGCTTTGGAAGCAAGGAGAGCTTAGGTATGATAATGGCTTCCAAGTTTTCAAAAACAGATGTCACGTTCGGACACTTAAGCAAAAAACTCCACAGAAGCGGGCGGGCGGGCAGAGCAAGCAGAGCGAGGCGGGTGGAAAGGATGGGACAGGCAGAGTAGTGACTGTAGCAGGATAGTCCATATCTCCAATTATCTTTGCTGATGAATTGGTGTAAATATGGTAACAACTCAACCCATAGCTACCTCTCCCAATTTAAAATCTGTTTAAAAAAAAGTGAAAAATGTGTCACTACAGCGCCAAATAAAAATAGAGACGTTCTAATTGAGTGAGCTGTCAAAGCGGACAACCTGTTCGCCCTGCTTCGGTTGGGTCTTTACTTTTCAAAACAATGCATTCTAGAATAAATCAGACACACCTTGCACGCTTGCTTTTGGTGAGTTTAAGCCATTAGATGGAGTTAGGAGTACTACGTGATTGATTGTGTGACAAAGGTTTTGACTTGGAGTCATGGGATTTTGAGTGTTGACGTTTCACCAAAGATTTAGTGGACAGGCTTAGTTGCTCTATTCTTCTTAGCCAATCTTAAAATGGCAACCTCAGACGTTGAGCAAGGGGGAAAGGTCACAGTCAACAGCAAAAAAACACACTCAATGGGCATTCTAACTGGAATCCCCCAGGAATGTTAGGATTCCAACACAAACTGACCATGATCCCGAATGACTTGCTGTGGATTCCAAGTTAGTCGAGCAGCTCCAAGTCTAACTTGATTTTGATTTTTACAAATGGGGGAACACTTTTTTTCTCTCATACAGTTGCAATATCATTTATAACAATATACTGATCAAATAAAGCAGTACAAGACAATACACCCCACCCCCCTAGGAAAACGCAATCTTGACTCTCATTCCAATCTGTGTTTTATTCCTCAGTATGTGCTCTAACTCTGTATCACAGCCTGTTACATCGTTCCATTCCCCAGTCCCTTTGTATTCATATCAAGATCTGATCAGTATTGGTGGGGGATAGCCTCTCGGGCATCAGTCATCCCATCAGCCCTATGGTATACACTGGCCAGGCCTGGTATCTAGCTCGTAAATCTCTGCCCTTTTATGTTGAAAGGGAAGATGTCCCTTTGAGCTTGTCACTCAGCATTGTGGTGGAATAACATCACCCTCCCCAGGCCCTTCCCTACGCAATAAACGCCAACTCCCTTCCCCGATTGCCTCTGACCACGTCATAAACGCCCCCATCCCCGCCTGCCTCTGACCACCCCGCCTGCCGCTGACCAAGGCTTGACCTTCTGAAGGTGTGTGTTTTGTAAGGGGGAAAAAATGACCATTGACACTTCTTATGACTGACATAATCACTTTCACAGGTACCTTTCCTTTTCCGTGGGTAGCAAAGGGAATGTGTGGAGGGGGAGAGAGGAGCATGCCTGGACTCTATCCAAAAAAGTCAGATAGCCATTTTCTCTCTATCAACCCACTTCTTTCACTCTGGGAGACAAGTGACATGCCACACTGCTCTAGTTATGAACTTGTGTGCGTGCATGTGTTTGGCAATGACAGAAGGCTGTCTGATGGTAAAGATTGAGCCCTGGGGAGAAAGACTGGACACTGGCCTTCAGTGAGCAAGGGGAAAAGGTCATCTGGAGGGGGGTCAGGAAAATGACCACTGAGTAGCACTCTCAGAATAGGGCTCTTTCACAACATTTAGCAGCCATTTTAGGTATAGATTGATGATAACGGACAGAGCTTGATTGACAGCGTATCCCAATCCAGGCTGTGGTGGAGTCACAGTGAGAGTTGTATGTTTGAAGCTACAGAGGCTAGGGTTACATCTGAGGGCTCTACACAACTGGCAGCGATCGACCATCGTAAAATGCTCAAAGTTCACATTTTTGTTACGTTTTTGTTGCTCTGATTACAAAATTGCTTACATTTTTAGTTTATCACTTACTAGGGGTGTGCATCTTCCCTTTCTTTCAAAGATGATTTAATATGCATCTAGATACATGGGCTTTGATACGATACAGCAGGGCTCCCCAACTGGCGGCCCAAGGGTGGTTTTCACATTTTATTGGTCACATACACGTGTTTAGCAGATATTATTGCGGGTGTTGTGAAATTCTTGTGTTTCCAACAATGCAATAATATCGAACAGGTAGTATCGAACAATTTCACAACATAGACACAACACACATCTGTTTAAAAAATATATATATATATTTCACCTTTATTTAACCAGGTAGGCCAGTTGAGAACACCTTTATTTAACCAGGTAGGCCAGTTGAGAACACCTTTATTTAACCAGGTAGGCCAGTTGAGAACAAGTTCTCATTTACAACTGCGACCTGGCCAAGATAAAGCAAAGCAGTGCGACAAAAACAACACAGGGTTACACGTGGGAAAAACAAATGTACAGTCAATAATACAGTAGAAAAAGTTGTATACATTGTGTGCAAATGAAGTAAGGCATAAATAGGCCAATTGTGACGAAGTAATTACAATTTAGCAATTTACACTGGAGTGATATGTGTGCAGATGAGGATGTGCAAGTAGAAATACTGGTGTGCAAAAGAGCAGAAAAACAAAATATCCCTGAGGTAGATTGTTGGTTGGATGGGCTATTTACAGATGGGCTGTGTACAGCTGCCACGATTGGTAAGCTGTTTGACAGCTGACGCTTAAAGTTAGTGAGGGAGATATAAGTCCCCAACATCAGTGATTTATTATTATTTTTTAAATGTATTTTTTGCAATTCGTTCCAGTCATTGGCAGCAAAGAACTGGAAGGAAAGGAGGCCAAAGGAGGTGCTCGCTTTGGGGATGACCAATGAAATATACCTGCTGGAGCGTGTGCTATGGGTAGGTGTTGCTATGGTGACCAGTGAGCTGAGATAAGGCAGGGCTTTACCTAGCAAAGACTTATAGATGACCTGGAGCCAGTGGTTTTGGCGACGAATATGTAGCGAGGACCAGCCAACGAGAGCATACAGGTCGCAGTGGTGGGTAGTATATGGGGGTTTGGTGACAGAACACATGACACTGTGATAGACTGCATCCAATTTGCTGAGTAGAGTGTGGGAGGCTATTTTGTAAACGACATCGCCAAAGTCAAGGATTGGTAGGATAGTCCGTTTTATGAGGGTACGTTTGGCAGCAGGAGGCTTTCGAGGCTTTGTTGCGAAATAGGAAGCCAATTCTAGATGTAACTTTGGATTGTAGATGCTTAATGTGAGTCTGGAAGGAGAGGTTACAGTCTAGCCAGACACCCAGGTATTTATAGTTGTCCACATATTCTAAGTCGGAACTGTCCAGAGTAGTGATACTAGTTGGGCAGGTGGGTGCGGGCAGCGATCGGTTGAAGAACATGCATTTTGTTTTACTAGCATTTAAGAGTAGTTGGAGCCCACGGAAGGAGTGTTGTATGGCGTTAAAGTTTGTTTGGAGGTTTGTTAACACGGTGTCCAAAGAAGGGCCAGAAGTATACATAATGGTGTCGTCAAAGTAAAGGAATGGAATTAAGAATAGTTTGCCCCTGGTGATGCATTGGGCAGACCCGCACCACCCTTTGGAGAGCCCTGCGGTTGCGGGCGGTGCAGTTGCCTTACCAGGCGGTGATACAGCCTGACGGGATGCTCTCAATTGTGCATCTCTAAAAGTTTGTTAGGGTTTTAGTTGTGAAGCCACCTTTTAAAAAAAAGGTTTCACCTCGAGGTTGAAGAGGCACTGTCTGTGTGGGTGGACCATTTCAGATCGTCAGTGATGTGTACGCCTAGGAACTTTCCACCTTCTCCACTGCGGTGCCATCGATGTGGATAGGAGGGTGGCCCCTCTGCTGTTTCCTGAAGTCTACGATTATCTCCTTTGTTTTGTGCTGTTGAGTGAGAGGTTATTTTTCCGGCACCACGCTCCCAGAGCTCTCACCTCCTCCCTGTAGGTTGTCTTGTCATTGTTGGTAATCAAGCCTACTACTGTTGTGTCGTCTGCAAATTTGATGGTTGAGTTGGAGTGTGTGACCACGCAGTCATGGGTGAACAGGGAGTACAGGAGAGAGCTGAGCACGCACCCTTGTGGGGCCCCAGTGTTGAGGATCAGCAGAGAGGACGTGTTGTTTCCTACCTTCAACACCTGGGGGCGGCACGTCAGGAATTCCAGGACCCAGTTGCACACGGTGGGGTTCAGACCCATGGCCTCGAGCTTAATGATGAGCTTGGAGGGTACTGTGTTGAATGCTGAGCTATAGTCAATGAACAGCATTCTTACGTAGGTATTTGTCTTGTCCAGATGGATTTTAACCCCCCCCAAAGTTTTCTGAGCAACATTTGACATGGGATTGTAAAAACACTAGCAAATCAGCTCCAAGTGAATTTTTTTGAGAGAAATCTGTTCCAAAGTATTCCCACTCATAATAGAGAGGTAAGTTATTGTATAAAAATGTAAGCAAGGTTTGAAATGATTATGTTCTAGTTCAAATGTTATCTGTGTGGGCTTCTTGCGGTCAATTAGCAGTATACAAAATATTTGGACTTAAGTTCAGGCCCTCTGACCATCCACTCAAGAAAAAAATAATCTTGTGGCTGAATCTAGTTGATGATCCCAGCAATACAGGAACGATACGTTTTAGTTAGAAATTATTCGGTGTGATTCTGTTTGATGAGAGGAACGAATCGATGCGATTTGGATTCGATGCACTAACATTTGTTGCGTGAAGACATTAATTTTCCATTCTTAATTTGTATCTGCTGCTTCTGGACCTCTCTGAGCTAGATTTATCTGAGCTTTGAGCTGTTTGTTAGGAATCGCCTGGGTCTGGACGGGGTTTCCAGTTTCTACTACAGTATCTGCTCCTGCTATAAAGGACAGAGGTATGTCTAACCCTAACCTTAAAGTGAAAGCGACATGGATCTTATACCAAAAAAAGCTACAAACATTGAAATATACTGTAAGTTGTTCTTGAAAAAAAGTTTAACATTTTAATCCCATTTTGTTCTCTACCACTAAATGGTGGGCAAAATATCATCATGAAACTAATGTTCTTTACAGCATAATGTTACTGCAGCTTTAATTCTCATTCAATCACCTACATTCTTATGCGACAAGGATCACACCAGGCAAAGCTCAGTTTGGAACGTTGACATGTTAAGGCTATAGGGAAACTCACACGAGCAGGACAACTTCACAAAAATTCAACAATCAAGTCTCCCTTGAATGGGTTAATTTAGTCGAAATGCAGTCCCCTTTTAACCATGTAAACGGTCCAAACTGAACTTTACCTGCTGTGGTCTTTGTGGCATAATAATATATACTCTACATGGCCAAAAGGACACCTGCTTGTCAAACATCTAATTCCAAAATCATAGGCATTAATATGGAGTTTGTCCTCCCTTTACTGCTGCAACTGCTTCCACTCTTCTGGGAAGATTTTCCATTAGGTGTTGGAACATTGCTGCAGGGATTTGCTTCCATTCAGCCACAAGCATTAGAGATGTCATGCACTGATGTTGGGGGATTAGGCCTGGCTCGCAGTCACCGTTCCACTTCATCCCAAAGGTGTTGGATGGGGTTGAGGTCAGGGGTCTGTCCAGGCCAGTCAAATTCTACCACACCGATCTCAACAAACCGTTTCTGTATGGACTTTGCTTTGTGCACAGGGGGATTGTCATGCTAAAATAGGAAAGGGCCTTCCCCAAACTGTTGCCACAATTTTGGACGCACTGAATTGTCTAGAATGACATTGTATGCTGTAGTGTTAAGATCTTCCTAGCACGAACCATGAAAAACAGCCCCGGGCCATTTTTCCTCCACCACCAAACTTTACAGTTGGCACTATGCAAACCCAGATTAGTCCGTCGGGCTGCCAGATGGTGAAGCGTGATTCATCACTCCAGAGAACGAGTTTCCACTGCTCCAGAGTCCAATGGCGGCGAGCTTTACATCACTCCAGCTGACACTTGGCCGTGCGCATGGTGATCTTAGGCTTGTGTGCATCTGCTCGGCCATGGAAACCCATTCCATGAAGCTTCTGACGAAAAGTTATTGTGTTGACGTAGCTTCCAGAGGCAGTTTGGAACTTGGTAGTGAGTGTTGCTACTGAGGACAGAAGATTTTTAAGCTCGATGTGCTTCAGCACTCCTGGTCCTATTCTGTGAGCTTGTGTGGCCTACCACTTCGCGGCTGAGCCTTTGTTGCTCCTAGACGTTTCCATTTCAAAATAACTGCACTTACAGTTGACGGGGCAGCTCTTGCAGGGCAGAAATTTGACAAACTGACTTGTTGGAAAGGTGGCATCCTACGACAGTGCCACGTTGAAAGTCACTGAGCTCTTCAGTAGGGTCCATTCTGCTGCCAATGTTTGTCTATGAATTTTGCATGGCTGTGCGATCGATTTTTAGGGGGAAGGTGGCTGAAATAGCCTAATTCACTAATTTGAAGAGATGTCCACATACTTTTGCCCACTATTTGGTGGCAGAGGGGGAAAGAATAAGCTGTGGATATATAGAAGCTTCAACCAATGAAACAACCCTGGGGTGTATTGGGGTGTATGACCAGTTGAGTCACAAAAGAAGGTATTTACGGAAGTTAGAAAGAAAGTTGTATGAGTAAAAATGTTAGCGACCCGGCGGTTTGTAACATTTGAATTGTTTCTCTGAACTGATTAATTTGACTTTTGGATGGGTTTGGAGTCCTGTGGACCGATGCACTCACATCTTTAACATTTGAACCAGATCCCAATCCGTATCAATGATATCGTTATACGCTTATCACTTAGGGTACCGCCTTAGTTAAGTTTACCACAGAAACAGCTCTCTCTAAATTGCTGCAAGCTGTTAATAATAATAATAATCCTCCTGTGAAACCTGGCACTTTGTTTACACTGTGACATAATAAAGAAATGGGGTTACAGAAGCTAGGATGACATCAGAGCACTGCCCATTGTGCCGTACAAAACTGTCAACCATTTTGCTCCCCGGCATTTCCCTTTAGTAAGCACTGGTGGAAGCTTGACATTCCAGTTCCCTCACATTACAAAGTCGAATTTCAACAACGACAACTGGTCCCTTTTGAAAGTGAAATCCATTCTGAACCCACCTACGGTGCCTATTATAAGTATGGATTTCTCCATATTGTATTGTGTTACCAAGTAGGATTCAAATGGATTAAACTGTCATTTTATCTCAACATTCTACACAAAATACTCTAGTGCCAAAGTGGAATAAAGAATTACAACATTTAAAAAAAAAAGATGAATGAAAAATATGACACTAATATATGTTGATTTGAAAAGTATTCACACCCTGAGTCAATACATGTTAGAAGCACCTTTGGCAGTGAGTACAGCTGTGAGTCTTTCTGGCTAAGTCTCTAAAAGCTTTGCACACCTGGATTGTGCAACATTTGCCCATTTTTATTATTTTCAAAACGCGCCTTCACCTTGGGGCTGTTATAAACACAGGGTGGACAGGAGGGTGGAGTGCATGATGGAGTATTGTCCTCTGTAGTCTGCAGTGGTCAGACCTGGTTGTGGAATGCTGCGGGTGCATACACACACACGGGGACATAAGTATTCACCCCTCTAGGTTTTATTCACATTTTGTCTCTTACCACGTGGGATTACAATGAATTTGAAAGTAATTTTTTTTGTTGACAATCTACACAAAATACGTGTGTCAAAGTTGAAGAAAAATTCAGACATTTTCTAAAGATGAGTGGAAAATAAAACACTCATTTACACTGAGTATACCAAATATTAAGAACCCCCCTTAACCTCTCCGAACAGCCTCAATTCATCGGGGCATGGACTCTACAAGGTGTTGAAAGCTGGCCGACGTTGACTCCAATGCTTCAGTTGTGTCACAGTTGTGTCAAATTCGCTGGATGTCCTTTGGGTAGGGGACTGTTCTTGATACACACTGGAAACTGTGGAGTGTGAAAAACCCAGCAGCGTTGCAGTTCTTGACACAAACCATTGCACCTGGTACCTACTACCATCCCCTGTTCAAAAGCACTTCAATCTTTTGTCTTGCTCAGTCACCCTCTGAACACCACACATACACAATCCATGTCTCAATTGTCTCAAGGCTTAAAAAGCCGTCTTTAACCTGTCTCCTCCCCTTCATCTACACTGATTGCTGAATTCAACAAGTGACATCAATAAGGAATCACAGCTTTCACCTGGATTCACCTGGTCAGTCTATTTCATGGAAAGAGCAGGTGTTCTTAATGTTCTGTACACTCAGTGTATGTTTAAGTATTCACCCCCTCGAGTCGATACATGTTAGAAACAACTTTGGCAACGATTACAGCTTTTTGTGTGAGAGCTTTCCACACCTGGATTGTGCAATATTTGCCAATATTATTTTGGAAATGTTGAAGCTCGGTCAAGTTGTTTGTGGATCATTGCTAGACAGCCATTTTCATGTCTTGCCATAGGTCTTGAAGCAGTTTAAGTCAAAACTGTAACTAGGCCACTCAGGAACATTCACTGTCTTCTTGGTAAGCAACTTGTGTGTAGATTTAGATTTTGTCTGTGGTTTTCTCTTTTACATTTCTTTTTATCCTGACAATCTCCCCAGTCCTTGCCGATGACAAGGATACTGTACCATAACATGATGCAGCCGCCAGCATAAATATGGAGAGTGGTACTTAGTAATGTGTTGGATTTGCCTCAAACATAACGCTTTATATCCAGGACCAAAAAGTTAATTCCTTTTTTTTTTTTTTTTTTTTTGCAGTATTACTTCATTGCCTTGTTGCAAACGGGATGCATGTTCTGGAGTATTTATGTTTGTATTTTGTACAGGCTTCCTTCTTTTCATGCTGTCATTTAGGTTAGTAACTACAATGTTAGTAACTACGATGATGTTCCATCTTCAGTTCAATCCTATCCCAGCCATTAAACTCTGTAGCATTTTTAAAATCCCCATTCTCCTCTGTGGTTTCCTTCCTCCAGTAACTCAGGAAGGTAAACTGGCATATTTGTAATGACTGGGTGTATTGATAAACAATCTTAAGCCTAATGAATAGCTTTACCATGCTCAAAGGGATATTCAGTGTCTTTTTTTACCCATCTACCAATCAGTTCCCTTCTTTGCGAGGCATTGGAAAGCTCCCTGGTCTTTCTGGTTAGATTTGTGCTTGAAATACACTGCTCAACTAATATTTGGGGGATGGATACTTTTTCAGCACTTTTTTTATTTTATTTCACTTTATTTAACCAGGTAGGCTAGTTGAGAACAAGTTCTCATTTGCAACTGCTGACCTGGCCAAGATAAAGCTTAACTCTGTCAGTGTGAACAGACAACACAGAGTTACACATGGAGTAAACAATTAGCAAGTCAATTCACCTTGGGGCTGTCTATAACAATGGGTGGAAAGGCATGAGGAGGAGTGCGAATAATAGTGGTCAATTTTGCAGATTAACACTGGAGTGATAAATGATCAGATGGGCATGTACAGGTAGAGATATTGGTGTGCAAAAGAGCAGAAAAGTAAATAAATAAATAAAAACAGTATAAAAACAGTATGGGAATGAGGTAGGTGAAAAAGGGGACATTTACCTATAGAGAGGTACAGCTGCACACACAGCAGAGGGACACTGACACACACACAGAGGGTCTCCAACACAGAGGGACACACACACAGTCACAGGACAGCAGAGTACTGGACACAGAGGGACACAAACAGGTGTTGGCAGAGGATGACAGTGAGACACACCTGCTGGAGCACACACACACACGGATGGGGTTGCCACGTGACAGTGAACTGAGAGGGGAGCTTTACCTAGCATGGACAAATGACCTGGAGCCAGTGGGTCACACAACACAGTGAGGGCCACACACACTAGAGGGACACACACACACACAGTGGTGACACACATAACACACAGAGTGACAAAACGGATGGCACTGTGAGGGACACACACACACACACACACAGTAGAGTGTTGGAAGCCATTTTGTAGATGACATCGCCACACAGAGGATCGGTAGGACAGTCACACACACAGAGGGTACACACACACAGCGTGAGTGAAGGACACACACACACACACACAGAGGGACACACAAAGCCGACTCACAGATTTGATTTTTGATTGGAGATGTTTGATGGAGTCTGGAAGGAGAGTTTGACAGTCTAGCCAGACACCAGGTACTTATAGATGTCCACATATTCACAGAGGGAACCATCCAGAGGGTGATGCACACGGGCACACGAGGGCAGGCAGCACACACAGAGTTGAAAAGCATGCATTTGATCATTACTTATGATCAGCACTGTATTTTACACACACATTCTAGCCATTGCTAAGAGGGACACACACACGCTGCACTGACACACACAGAGGGCCTACAGCTTAACTCAGTCAGGTCTCACTCACACGGATATGTTAAGAGAGGACTTCACAAGACACACCTTCACCTTGGGGCTGTTATAACACAGGGTGGACAGGAGGGTGGACTTGATGGAGTATTGTCCTCTGTAGGGACACACACACAGACCTGGTTGTGGAGGGGTGGATACACACACACACACAGAGGGACACGCACACACACAGAGGGACGCGCACACACAGAGGGACGCGCACACACAGAGGGACACGCACACACACAGAGGGACACGCACACACACAGAGGGACACGCACACACACAGAGGGACACACACACACACAGAGGGACACACACACACACAGAGGGACACGCACACACACAGAGGGACACACACACACAGAGGGACACGCACACACACAGAGGGACACACACACAGAGGGACACGCACACACACAGAGGGACACGCACACACACAGAGGGACACGCACACACACAGAGGGACACGCACACACACAGAGGGACACGCACACACACAGAGGGACACGCACACACACAGAGGGACACGCACACACACAGAGGGACACGCACACACACAGAGGGACACGCACACACACACACACACACACAGAGGGACACACACACACACACACAGAGGGACACACAGAGGGACACACACAGAGGGACACACACACACACACAGAGGGACACACACACACACACACACACACAGAGGGACACACACACACACACACAGAGGACACACACACACACACACACACACACAGAGGGACACACACACACACACAGGGACACACACACACACACAGAGGGACACACACACACACAGAGAGGGACACACACACACACACACACACACAGGGACACACACACACACACACACAGGGACACACACACACACACACAGAGGGACACACACACACAGAGGGACACACACACACACACACACACAGAGGGACACACACACACACACACAGAGGGACACACACACACACACACACAGAGGGACACACACACACACACACACACAGAGGGACACACACACACACACACACAGAGGGACACACACACACACACACACACAGAGGGACACACACACACACACACACACAGAGGGACACACACACACACACACACACAGGGACACACACACACACACACACACAGAGGGACACACACACACACACAGAGGGACACACACACACACACACAGAGGGACACACACACACACACACACAGAGGGAGACACACACACACACACAGAGGGACACACACACACACACACAGAGGGACACACACACACACACACACAGAGGGACACACACACACACAGAGGGACACACACACACACACACAGAGAGACACACACACACACACACAGAGGGACACACACACACACACACAGAGGGACACACACACACACACACACACACAGAGGGACACACACACACACACAGGACACACACACACACACACACAGAGGGACACACACACACACACACAGAGGGACACACACACACACACACAGAGGGACACACACACACAGAGGGACACACACACACACACACACAGAGGGACACACACACACACACACACAGAGGGACACACACACACACACACACACAGAGGGACACACACACACACACACAGAGGGACACACACACACACACACAGAGGGACACACACACACACACACAGAGGGACACACACACACACACACACAGAGGGACACACACACACAGACACGCGGGGAGGGACACGGGGAGGGACACACACACACAGGGGAGGGACACGGGGAGGGACACACACAGAGAGACACGGGGAGGGACACGGGGAGGGACACACACACACACACACGGGGAGGGACACACACAGAGACAGGGGAGGGACACACACACAGGGACGCGGGGAGGGACACACACACACACACACACAGAGGGACACGGACAGGGACACACACACAGAGGGACACAAACACAGAGACACGGAGAGGGACACGGGGACACACACACACAGAGAGGGACGGGAGGGACACACACAGAGAGACACGGGGAGGGACACGGGGAGGGACACACACAGAGACACGGGGAGGGACACACACACAGAGACACAGAGGGACACACAGACACACGGGGAGGGGACACGGGGAGGGACACACACAGAGACACACAGAGGGACACACACACACACAGAGGGACACACACACACAGAGGGACACACACAGACACACGGGGAGGGAGGGAGGGACACACACACACACACGGAGAGGGTCACGGGGAGGGACACGGGGAGGGACACACACACAGAGACGGACACACACACACAGAGGGACACACACACACAGAGACACAGAGGGACACACACAGAGACACAGAGGGACACGGGGACACACACACACAGACGGGAGACACACACACAGAGGGACACACACACACACACAGAGACGCGGAGAGGGACGGGGAGGGACACACACACACAGACACAGAGGGACACACACACACAGACACGGAGAGGGACACGGGAGGGACACACACAGAGGGACACGGAGACACACACACAGAGGGACACACACACACACACACACAGAGGGACACACACACACACACGGGGAGGGACACACACACACAGACGGAGAGGGACACGGGGAGGGACACACACACACACACGGAGAGGGACGGGGAGGGACACACACACAGAGACGGGGAGGGACACACACACAGAGACGCGGAGAGGGACACACACACAGAGACACGGAGAGGGACACGGGGAGGGACACACACAGAGACACGGAGAGGGACACGGGGAGGGACACACACACAGGGACGCGGGGAGGGACACACACACACACGCGGGGAGGGACACACACACAGAGACACGGAGAGGACACACACACACACACACACACAGAGGGACACACACACACAGACACGGAGAGGGACGCGGGAGGGACACACACACACAGAGACACGG